>NC_053433.1:39582919-39857139 GCF_007990345.1 Gossypium hirsutum
CCTGATGCTGATACAACATGTCCTAGAAAACTGACTTTGCGTAAACAAAAACTCGTATTTACTGAACTTTGCATATAACTATTTATCTTGCAAAGTCTATAACACAAGTCTCAAATGTTCGCATGCTCATTTCATCACGGGAATAAAACAAAATGTCATTTATGAACATAATCACAAATAGATCCAGATACTGTCTAAAGATTCGATTCATCAAATCCATGAAAACAGTAGTGAGTCCGAAAGGATAACCAGAAACTCATAGTGTCTGTACCTTGTTCGGAGAGTAGTCTTTGGCACATCGGAGTCTTTAGCTCGTAACTGATAGTAGCCAGGTTTCAAATCTATCTTTGAAAACACTGTAGACCCTTTCAGTTGATCGAATAGGTTATTAATTTGTGGCAATGGATATTAATCTTTAGTCACCTTATTGAGCTGTCTATAGTTAATACACATTCTCATAGTTCTGTCTTTCTTTTTCATAAATAAAACTGGTGCACCCAAAGAGAAAACTCAGTCGCACGAAACCTTTATCAATCTTGCGACGAGTTTTAATTTTTTAGTTCAGTAGGTCCATTGTACAAAACATGATATCAGAGTCGCCCGTCTAACCAAACCAAACTAGCTCCGGATAGGTGAAACCGACAATTTCAAGAACAATCCGAATCTCGACAAATGGTACTTTGATCTTTCGGCCACTTACATCAAGCAGATATGAAAAGGAACTTCACAACCTCTCAAACTTGAGCTAACATCGAGATATCACCAGAACCATTCGGATATTAGATCAATCCGAATAATCTCATCATTCTGCACGTAAATCAAAGTCTTTCTTTTAATTTACGATAGCTTCCTGCAAACTCAACCAGTCATAACCCAAGATTGTATCGAATCGTCAATGGCAACAACATCAATCAGTTGAAAAACACGAATCTTGTATCAAACATAACACACATCCTCCCCAAGGGGTTCAATACCAATCACAAACAGTAAACCAACAGCAAGTCTTAACCGAATACTACGGTCTCACACACATAAGAGAACCAATTAATCATGCAATACACTAGTACATAGAGAGGATGTACAGTATACATCTGGGATGAAGCTCCCCACAGATGATGGTAACCTAGCATCACAGCTCAATCGAACTGTCGTGTCTTTAGTTCCTCTTGACTGCTACACACATACCCGTATTTCTAGGCTCCTACCTCGATTGGCAGTTACTTGGTTCGCATTCTGTCTGTGCTTTGCTATTAATCAGGCATCACAAACGAAAGATTCGTCGATCCACATTAAAGCAAGCTCGATCATGCAATCTACAATTCCGGGATTCGTTTACCGTAAGTACACTAGTGGTTCAATCTAACATTACCAACACTAGCTACTGAAGTACCCTCGACTCAAAGGTCATCCCACCCGTCAGGATATCCGAAGTAGCCTAATGCAAAATCATCCGAAACTCTTTGTGCCACTGAAATGTTTTACTCGATGTCTCTACTGAATATCTGCTTCAAAATTACTTTCTTTTCTCTTCCTGGCTCTTCGGCTTTGCTGCTGCTAACCAGTACACGACTCTTTTATTTCATATGCCAACTAGAATTTAATGTCTTATTCACCCCTCTTCGAATCTTTTACACATGAAGCTGCGAAACAAACACGGGATACTGCTGAGTCCACAAATTTTTGTTCATATCTGTCACAGTCATACCCTGTTTCAACTCAAATCTTTGCGCTTCTTTCAATAAATCTCTGGCTATATATTTTACAGATCAGTTAAAAGAAGTCCTAGACACCTGTTCTTTTGGAACCACCAATACTAATGTATTCACCAGTGATGTGCAGTGTCTTGTAGCAAAGATATGACACATTTAAACATTCATCTAGGGTACAGGATAGCTCATCAAACACGCGATAGTATTATCAAGCTAGAATTCAACTCGCTAAGCATCATCATCATCAGTATCTCTGAATTCTTTAGCCCCGTGTTTTCTGATTTTATCAACATGAGGCTTATGTAAATCTTAACGGATCACTCACTTGAGGTATAACAGGTATTAGAGAAGGATATCGGGGGTGAAGGTTATTGTACATTGGATTCGTCTGGATATACTGAGTAAACCAGTCATTCATCATTTGGTAAAAGGCTTGTTTAGCCCTCCCTCTTGGTTACTTGAAGTCGGTAAGAATCAACCAGAGCTGTCCCTTGCGCAAAGCAAGCGCTATACTCTCGACATCATCAATACGGCTCTAATTGGGATCCATTACTATACAGAAACACATTTTTCAAATGTCAGAAGTCATCGCACTATTACGTATAAATATGGATGTATAGCTAGACCCACACACGCTATGTTAGTCCTAGAATCTACTAAATCGTAGCTATGATACTAATCAAATGTAACACCCTAACCCATATCCATCGCTAGAAAGGGTTACAGGTATTACCAAACTAACCCAACTTTCGATAATCATATATACACATAGAAATTAATCATCTTGAAGCATCACAACTGACAAATACTAAATCAAACCAAAAATTACAGTTACACATAATAAATAACATACAACCATAATCGTTATCAAATGGCGGATATAAGCATATTAATTTAAACATCTCATTATTCATTATTTAAAACCAAACATACATGCAATCTTTATTATAATTCATCTAAACCAACTATTTATTAAAAACCAAAGGTACTATTCATATGGTCATTTACTAAATCTTTAGCTGAACATATATATATATAACATGCAAAACACATATGCCTTATTTGATGCCACCTTCTATTATGCTCAATCACTTTACAGATATGAAACATTTCCAGTAACCAAACCGAATATCAAACATATTATTTAACCTTCACACCAACACATCATTATATATATATATTGATATAATACATATTAACTATTCATCTAACATTTTAGCATACCAACTAAAATTTTAACATGCTATTATCACATATCAATCAAATTAGCAAAAATCATATCAAACTAATAATAGCCACATATCCAGCAAATATATATCTATTAGCAAAACAATCCAACTTTAATAACAAATACATAACATGTAACACCCCCACGCCCGAAACCGTCACCGGAGTCAAGCTTGAGGTGTTACTAAACTTATCTTACCTTTTAAACAACTCTAAACCACTTATTTAATTTTCGGAATAAACTGTTTTTCTGCGTCATGGTTCTGAAAAATTCATTTCTCGAGTTTCAAAACTCAAAATTAAGATCCGTAAATTTTTCCTGAACTAGAATCATGTATCTATCTACTAATTTTTCTAGAATTTTGACGAAGCCAATTAGTACATTTTATTAGTTAAAGTTACCCCTATTCAGAATTCTATGCACTGGCCTCTACTTACTACGAACCATCTTTATCTCTGTACAAAATTATATGACTATACCGTTGTTTCTATAAACTAGATTCAATAAGGATTATAACATATAAATTACACCACCTAATTATTTTTTTAAATTTATGGTGAATTTCTAAATTTGGAACAGGGATCTAGATACCCTATAAAATACAAAACCTTTACCTGTTTGCTTATTCCATATGAAAATAGACACAACGAGCTTTAATTTCATATGTTATTCACCATCAACACATGTCTCTACAATTTCTTGTGATTTTTCAAAATCCCGTTATTTCTGATACTTGAATCTGTTTTTAAGTTACTTCACATTTTTCTTAGTTTTCATGTGATAGTTACTACTTAATCATACATACTATTAAACATGTATATCATCAGCCATTCTATTAGCTAATCACTAGCAAGTATTTACACATCATTCATTGATCATATCATATCAAAAGAAACCAAGTTCCTATACATGCCATACACAAAATGAAACGTCTAACTATATCAATGTGATTTCTTCGATAGTGTGATAGGGTCTCCGACGTTTCGTTCGATCCCCGGGTGGCTTGATAAAAACTATAAAAAAAGAAAATAAACAGAGTAAGCACTAGGCTTAGTAAGCTTACAAGCAAATAAATTACAACATTCAACATAATGAATAATTATACATAATGTCACCTAGCTCATAAACTTTTTTACTTCTAATTTTCTACCTTCTTCTTTACTCACTTACCTTCTTTCTTACCTGACCTTTCACTATTCATAAATATAATCTACCTTCCCTTTTGATGATAATTCATTGTAATTTATCGTGTACATGACCCGTTGAACCACTCGGAATACTAAGGATACTAGGGTCGTTCCTGTCTATCAATATCCTGCCAATGCCATGTCTTCGACATGGACTTACATGAATTATTCCTGTCTCTAATGCCATATATATATCTAATATGGGCTTACATGGCTCATTCCTGTCTCCAAAGCCATATATCTGATATGGACTTACATGGCTCATTTCTGTCCTGTCCTGTCCTGTCAACCCCAATATCCTAACATTCCTAAGGTTCAAACGGGGCTTCCTAATGCTTTTTCTCTGTCACTTCGCCTTTAATTCGACTTTAAATATTCTCAAAAAAATAAGTATATAAATGCTGGAAATTGAAAATAATAATGTAAAATAAAAGAATATTTCATTTATTTACTGTAAACTTACCTCAATACAAAATGTGACTAAACTTTACAATTTAGTCCTTTACTTTTTCTTTTCCCCAATCTACTCCCGAATTTCGCTCTTCTTGATCTATAATAGCAAATTTAACTTATTAATATTCACATTTATCAAAACAATCCTTGACCCAAACTTTGGCAAAATTACATTTTTGCCCCTAAACTTTCACATATTTGCACTTTTGCCCCAAGGCTCGTAATTTAAACTTCATCCTATTTTCTTATGTTTTATGACATGCTGATCATTTTTCCCTTCTATGACAACATCAAATTAACACTCCAACATGTACTTATGACTATTAAGTATTTTACCGATTAAGCCCTTTTACTCGTTTTCACTTAAAACCGAGTAGCACAAGTTGTCTAACATAATTTAAAACCTCATATTCTATCATAAGACATCAAAATAAACACTTTTCACCTATGGGTATTTTTCCAAATATGAACCCTAACTTAAATTATTGCTAGCATAAGCTTTATCGAGCTACCGGGACTCCGAAAACGTAAAGAACATTAAAAACGGGGCTTGGAATCACTTAATATGGAGCTTGAAAGCTTGAAACAAACCCTAGCTATGGAGAACCCTTGAAATTTCGTGCTAATGAAGAAGATGATGAATTTTGTGTTATTTTTCCCTTTTTACTTCATTTAATATCCAAATGACCAAAATGCCCTTCCTTATTAAACTTTCAAAAATTCCATCCATGTCCTATTTTGTCCATGAACTTAGAAATTGGTGAAATTGTTATTTAAACCCTCCTAATTAATATTCCAAAGCAATTTCATACTAAAAACTTCTAGAATGCAAGTTTTGCAAATTATTTGATTTAGTCCCTAATTTCAACTTAAGCACTTTATGCATAGAATTTCATCACGAAATTTTCACACAATCATGCAATCATATCATGAACCTCAAAATAATAATAAAATAAATTTTTCTACCTCGGATTTATGGTTTCGCAACCACTGTTCCGTTTAGGCCCTATTTCGGGATGTTACATAACACCTCAAATATTTAATAGCCACCGAAAGTTAATTCACCTATTTGCCGAATCCAAACATGGTTGTTTTCAAGCTTTTCATTACATCTAAAATCATATTTACCACCAATGAACAAAGGCATACAAATATTGTCCATACCTACTCCATCACATAACTGAATATCAATATTCCAAATTATAGCCATTTACCTAATATATTTCTACTTATATTTTAAATATATCACTCAATAAAATATCTAACCACAATTTCACTTCATACTAATGATACCAAACACATACACTTTGGTATAATTTACATTCGGCTAACACATATATAATTTCACATATTTCATTTCAGCATATAAAATTCATATTTAATTAAAATAAACAATATCTATTTGCTTATAAACTTACCTCGGACAATGAAAATCGGAACGGGACGGCTAATCGACAAATTTAGTTTTCCCCGATCCAAATCCGATTTCTTTGGTTCTTGATCTAAACATATTCAAATTAAACTCAGTCAAGCATATGTTATTCAAATTAAACTCATTCACACATATTTTCACTAAGTTTAGTCCAAAAACACATAAATGGGCAAATTGCAATTTTACCCTAACATTTTACACTTTTTACAATTTAGTCTAAATTGCACAAAACACAAAACATGCAAAAATTTGCACGTACCATGTTTAGGCCAAATGTTCCATGTGTTCATACAAGTCCATACATTTCATTTATTTCACATTTTAGTCCCTCAATTTATTATTTTTGCAATTTAGTCCTAATTACTCAAAATCATCAAAAATTCCAATTCAAAATGTTAATCTAAAACATATCTTTCATATTTCATCAACTATCATCACAAAGCTCAAATATTCATCAATGCATAACTCAAAATATTCATCAAAATAAAAAATTCAAGCATGGGCTTTGTACATTACACTCCAACGATCTCAAAAACGTAAAAATTATCAATAACTGAGCTAGTTACATACCTTGATTAAGCTATCAAATGGCCGAACCCTTAAAAGCTTTCTTTTCTTTTTCTTTTCTTTAGTTTCGGTCACCAAGAACAAAAATATGAATGAATTATAATTATTTTATGTTTTATGATATATTAACATATTAATAAATTTACATATTTAACCTTTATTATAAAATATAAAACCATTAAATCATGGTCATTACCGTCCACTACATATTATTATGGCCAAATTGCATTTTAAATGACTCCATTTTTAAAGACAACAACAATTCAACCCTTACACATTAAACTATCAAGTTTTCATTTTACACGATTAACCCATTTTATTAATCATGCACTCAAACGATAAAATTAAATCACGAAAATTTCACACATACAAATTCACACATAATAAACACAGAAAAATAATTTTAAAATATTTTTCTGACTTGGATTTGTGGTCTCGAAACCACCGCTCTGAATAGGGTGTAAATCTGGTTGTTATATTTATCTTGATCTAAATAAATAAATTCAAACAATTTAATAACTATTCTATTCAATTCTATCCAAATTTGCATTTTGAAGAATTACACTTTTACATCTAATATTTGATTTATTTATAATTTAGTCCTTAAGCTCGTAAAATGAAATTCATGCAAGCTCTTAATAGCCCTTACATTTCATTATTTCACAAATTACACCATAGACATTTCACATTTTACAATTCAATCCCTAATTGACAAATTAATCAAATAACAAAAGTTTTTTTTATCTAACAACAAGGTTTGATATTCTATCATCAAACTTCACAAAAACATAGATTCATTCATGAAAAAACTTGAATCTTTTAACAGTTTTGCAATTAAGTCCTTGGGCTAGCTAGAGTAAGCTACAACGACTCCAAAAGTATAAATCATTAAAAACGGGACTGAAATTCACTTACATGCATTAGAAAACCCTAGCCGAATACACAAGCTCCTTCCATGGAGTTTTTCTCCCTTATTTTCAGTGCAAAAAGATGAACCAACAAGATAACATTTTTGTTTTCATTATTTTACTTAGTTTATTTATTAAATTACAACTTTAACCTTAATTATTAACCTTTAAAACCATTAAATAAGTGTCCATATTTGTCCACTAAAAATACTAGTGGTCTAATTACCATTTAAGGACTCATACATTAATGTTCTATAATTATTTAATACCTTTAGCTACTAGAACTCCACTTATGTGCCTCTTATGATTTAGTCCTTTTTATATAATTAAGCATGCAAACGGTAAAATTTCTTAACGAAATTTTTATACGATAATGATAACATGTTATAGACATTAAAATAATAAAATAAATATTTTCACGTCAGATTTGTGGTCCCGAAACCACTGTTCCAATTTTACTGAAAATGGGCTGTTACATGAATTTTTGTCCTAAAAAATCTTACTAGAAAAAAGGTTCAGATATTGCTTTCCCATGGCTTCCTCGGGTTTCCATGTGGCTTCCTCTATATCGTGACGTTGCCAAAGAACCTTTACTAAAGTTATACTCTTATTTCTCAATTCTTTAACCTCTCGAGCCACAATTTTGATCGGTTACTCATTGTACGGCATATCAGGCTGAATCTCAACATTCGTCAGTGAAATAACATGTGAATGGTTAGATCGGTACCGTCGTAAACATAGATACGTGAAATACTTTATGAATCTTTTCTAATTCTGACGGTAAAGCTAAACGGTAAGCTACTGACCCAATTCTTTCAATAATCTCACACGACCCAATAAATTGTCGGCTTAGCTTTCCTTTGTGACCAAAACAAAGAACTTTCTTCCAAGATGATACTTTCAGGAATACTCTGTCGCCGATTTGAAATTGAAAGTCTTTACGTTTAAGATCTGTATACGATTTCTGTTGATCTGAAGGTACTTTCACTTTTTCTTCGATCTCTCTAATCAAATCAACCTCGTGAACCTTTTTCTCATTGAGCTCAGTCCAATATAAGGGAGTTCAGCATTTATGACCATACAAAGCTTCATACGGTGTAATCTTTATACTTGACTGATAATTGTTATTGTATGCAAACTCAACCAATGGTAAATATATCTCCTAGTTGGCTTTGAAATCTAATACACAACAACAAAGCATATCCTAGAGTATTTGAATTACTTGCTCGAACTAACCATCGGTCTAAGGATGAAATGCAGTGCTAAAATGCAATCGCCTACCTAGAGCTTCCTTTAACTTTCCCTTGAATCATGATGTAAACCACAAATCTCTATTCGAAATTATAAAAACTAGCACCCTGTGCAATTTGACAATCTCGGTAACATATAATTGAGCCAATCTCTCAAGGGAATAATCTGTACATACAGGAATAAAATGTGTAGATTTCGTCAGATGATCAATAAAAACCCAAATTACATCTTTCTTCCTTGGAGACAAGGGTAATCCCAATACGAAATCCATGGTAACACGCTCCCATTTCCATTCCGGTATCTTTACTGGCTGTAACAAACCAAAAGGTACCACCGGTACATTTGTTTCAAATCACTGTACATTTTATTGCTACTAGGATGAATGGATAAGCTACCACTATGAGCTTCATGCAAAATCTTCCAGATGAGCTCCGAATTCCTCGGTACACAAATTCTGCCCCTAAAAAGTGAACAGTCATCGGATTCAGTTTGAAAATCTGAATCAAGAGTTGAGTCACTCTATTTCCTTTTAGCTAATAACACATCATCACTTTTTTGAACTTCACAGATCTGTCGTAAAAATATCGGTATGGCTTTCAATTAAGCTAAGATCGAACCATCATCAGACAACGTCAAACGTGTATTCAACACTTGCAAAACATGCAAAGACTTTCTACTTAGAGCATCAACAACAATATTTGCTTTACCTAGATGATAATCAATAATTAAATCATAGTCTTTCAATAGCTCGAGCCACCTGCGCTGTCTCAAATTCAAATCTTTTTGCGACATTAAATACTTCAAACTTGTGTGATCTTTAAAAATGTGACTTTTTTTTTTCCATATAAATGATGTCGCCAAATCATCAACGCAAATAAAATTGCTGCTAGATCTAAATCGTGTGTCGAATAATCTTTTTCATGTGGCTTTAACTGAATGGAAGTGTAAGCTATTACCTTGCCTTCTTGCATTAGAACACAAGCTAAACCATTCAAAGAATCATCACTGAAAACCACAAACTCTTCACCCGACTCAGGCTGAATTAACACTGGTGCCTCGGTCAACAACGCTTTCAACTAATTGAAACTTTGTTGACATTTCTTAGACCACACGAACTTCACATCCTTTTGCAATAATCTCATCATCGATTTAGCAATCATCAAAAATCCCTTGATGAACCTTCTATAATATCTAGCTAGTCCCAAAAAACTTTTAATCTCAAATACATTTTTCAGAGACTTCTAATCAACAACAGTTGAAATTTTGCTCAGATCTACTTGATGCCATCTGCCGACACAACATGTCTTAGGAGACAAACTTCTCGGAGCTAGGATTCACATTTGCTAAACATAGCGAATAATTACATTTTGTGTAAATTTTGCAAAACAATTCTTAGATGCTCGGCATGCTCGGATTCATCCCGTGAATAAATAAAAAAATCATCGATGAATACCACAAAAATTCAATCTAGATACGGTCTGAAAATTCTATTAATCAAATCCATAAATACCATAGGCGCATTGGTTAAACCAAACGACATCACTAAAAATTCATAATGTCCGTACCTAGTTCTAAATGCAGTTTTGGCACATCTATATCTTTAACTCACACTTGATAATAACGAAAACGCAAATCGATCTTGGAAAATACTGTCACACCATTCATCTGATCAAATAGATCATCAATACGCGGCAATGGATATTTGTTCTTTATTTTCACCTTGTTGAGTTGTCTGTAATCGATAAATAACCGTATAGACCCATCTTTCTTCCTAAGAAATAAAATAGGAGCAGCCCAAGGAGAAAAGCTAGGCCGAGCAAAGCCTCTATTTGTCAACTTTTGCAACTGTGCTTTCAACTCTTTCAATTTTGTACGTGCCATTCTGTATGGTGCTATAGATATCGGGGATGTTCCCAGGATCAACTGAATTCCAAATTCTAGCTCTCGAGTCGGAGGTAGCCTTGGTAACTCTTCTTGAAACACATCTGAGAATTCACATAAAATTGGAACCGATGCTAGTTTCATTTCCAAAATTCTGGAGTAAACTATAGAAACGAGGTATGCTTCACAATCCTTTTTAACATGTTTCTGTACTGTTATAGTAGAGACTACACTAGATGTACCATCCAATCTGTCTCATTCAGTTCGATCCCGTTTACCATCCCGATATTTAAGCACAATATATTTTCTTCTACAATTCACAATAGCATCATGCTATGTTAACCAGTCCATTCCCAGAATCACATCAAACTCATCAAAAGGTAAAAACATTAAATTAGCGGGAAAGTCGTAACCCTTAATTTTTAGTGGGCAAGACCTACATAACTGATTAACTAGAACACATTGAACCAAAGGATTCATAACTTTAATAGTATATTTGTAACACCCCTAACCCGTATCCGTTGCCAGAATAGGGTTACAAGGCATTACCATATAATACACCACATTCACATACATTTATGCAATCATACTCATAAACCATTCATCTCAATCACTTTGTCCCTTATAAGGTCCTAAAAGACCTTAAAACATGCTTAAAAATGATTCAAGGCTAAACTGATAACATTCACAAACTTTGAGATACCTAGAAAATTTTCCAACATTTCAAGGTCACACTCTCGTGTGAACAGGCCGTGTGCCTCACACAGCTAGCAGACACACTCGTGTCATAGGCTGTGTGAAAACAGGGCATACATACCGACTTGCACCACATGGCTGAGGACACGCCCATATGCCAGGTCGTGTGAAATCTAACGGGTTACTGACTTGGGTCATACGGCCGACCACATGCCCATGTTCTAGCCCGTGAGTCACACACGGCCAGTAGACATGCCCGTGTGTCTAGGCCGTGTCAAAAATATAAGGTATACTGAATTTAAATTGAAGGGTACCCCAGGGGACAAATTACCATATAACACGACCGTGTGTCACGCACGGCTGAGGCACACGCCCGTGTCTCTACCCGTGTGGACAAAAATAGGCCATTTGCAAAGGCAATTTGCCACCCTTTTCTCATACACACCTAGCCATTAAAATGATATCATTTCATCACATATATGGGCAACCAAAACATACCAATCATATATAATTCATATCATTTCATAATCAACCATTTCACTACTTAAATTCTCAACCACAATCATGCCAAAACCATCAAGCTTGCATAACTTCTAAATGCATTTCATCATCATCATCATCTTATCACCTATTTCAAACTATAAGACTTACCATTTCAATATCATATAATCAAGTCACAACATACCATTATTCCAACCTTAATACTCCCATTTACAACTAATTAAAATAACAACCATATAACTATACCAAATAAGCCAACATATAAGGCATTATATAGGTCACATAAATAACTTATCAAACGCATAACTTAAGCCAACTTAAATGGCCAAATTCACACCAACATTTACAAGCCAAATCTCATGGATAAAATCAATCTCAAAACATACACAATAACACTAGCCTATACATGCCATATACCATATACACAAAGCTCCAAAAGGACCAACAAGATGATCGATAGTGCGATGACGTATTCCCAATGATCCACGAGTCAGAGCTAGCTTCAATAATTTATAAAACATTGAAAGAACACATAAAATAAGCTTTAAAAGCTTAGTAGGCCATGTACAAACAAAGCTATCACATGCATATTTGTATTTCAGTTCAAATAAGTTTAACATAGCTAATACCATTCAAATTCACAAACCTTTCCATTGAACATATATTCAATGTCTGAATCAAGTTCATCAAATATTTCCCCTTTTCAATATTCGTATGAATTTCGTATGGACCTGAGTCACTTAGCTCATTCACATATTCTTTCTCAACTTGACTTTTCCCGTTGAACCATTCGGAATCATTAAGGATACTCGAAAATGACATAAGCTCGTACAATGCCATATCCTAGATATGGCCTTACATGTTATCACATATCGATGCCACTGTCCTAGACAGGGTCTTACACGAAATCGATTAACGATGCCAATATCCCAAACATGGTCTTACACATAATCTCAATACAATGCCAATGTCCCATACATCATCTTACATGTAATCATATTTTGGTAACCTAATGTCATGACATCAGTATCCTATACTATTCCTAGGGTTCGTACGGGACTTTCAAATATCGTAACTTCATCGATCCATTCCCGTACTTGCTCGTTCAATATTCATAGCAATTCAATGATAATAAGACATATATAATTTAATTCAAATACATTTATTTGCATTTGAACTTACTTCGTAGTCGGAATAGACGAATCAGATTGATTACTCGATAACTTTCGATTTCCCTCGATCTAAATCTGATTTCTTTCTTTCAAGACCTATATAAATTAAAAATTAACTATTTTATTCCTCAATTCATTCAATTTCATCCAAAGCACACAACTTGGGGCATTTTACACATTAACCCTATAATTTGACATTTCAAACAATTTAGTCCTTATTTCACAAAATCACAAATTACACAATTTTTTTCTAATTTCATGCTAGCCAAATTTCATATAGCTTCATATAAGCCCATATTTTCATTTATTTCACACATTTAACCACACATTTTCCTCTTTTCACAAATTAATCCCTTTTTTGAAATTTCACTAAAAATCACTTTATAAAACATAATAATCTATTAATAAATACTCATATTCCATCATCAAACATTCATGAAATCAAGCATTCATCAATGGAAATTTCAAAATCATTAACACTTTCAAAAATTGAAGCATGGGCTAGCTAGAACACGAAGTAACGTTCATAAAAACATAGAAATCATAAAAAACCGAGATGAAACGAACTTACACTCAAGCTTAAAGATAGCCAAATGCATGAAAGCTTGCCAAACCTTATTTCTTTCCTTAGTTTCAGTCAAAAAGATGAATAAAGATGAACATTTGGTTTTGTTTTACTTTAATTATCATTTAATAACCATTTTATAATTTTAACCTTAATTAAACTATTTAAAAACAACTTAATGGATGCCCATTTATGAAAATTTCCGCTGTCAATGGTCTAATTACAACATAAGGACCTTTCATTTAATAATCCATGATAATTAAGCCCTTTAACAAGTGGAATACAACTTTATCATTTTACGCGATTTAGTCCTCTTTCTCAAATTGAGCTATTAAACGATAAAATTAGCTCACGAAATTTTAACTCATATAGATTCACATACTGTAAAAACAAAAAATAATACTAAAATAATTTTATGACCTCAAATTTGTGGTTCCAAAGCCACTATTCCAATTTAGCTAAAACTGGGTTGTTATAACTCTCCCCCTTAGGATTTTTGTCCTCGAAAATCTTACAAGCGAATAGGTTTGGATTTTGCTTTCACATAGCATCCTCGGGTTCCCATGTAGCTTCTTCAACTCCGTGTCGATGCCATAATACATTTACTAACTCTATTATGTTATTTCTCAATTCTTTGATCTCACGAGCTAGAATTCAGATCAGTTCTTCAATATACAATAAGTCTGACTAAATCTCCACTTCGGTTGGGGAAATAACATGCAAAAGGCTAGATCTATATCATCGAATCATTGATACATGAAACACATTATGAATCTTTTCTAACTCAGACGACAATGCTAGTCGATAAGCCACTGGTCCAACTTGCTCGATAATTTCATACGGCCCGATGAATCTCTGACTCAATTTTCCTTTACAACTGAATCGAAGTATTTTCTTCCATAGTGACACTTTCAAAAATATTTTATCCCCGATCTAAAATTAAAGATCTTTTCGTTTCAAGTCTACATATGATTTCTAACAATTTGATGCTGCTTTCAAACTATCGCGAATCACTTTTACTTTTCTTTTATTTCTTTGATCATATTGATCTCGTGAATCTTATTTTTGCTAAGCTCAGTCCAGTACAACGGTGTTCTACATTTACGATCGTATAAAGCTTCGTATGGTGCCATCTTTATACTTGATTGGAAGCTATTGTTATATGTGAATTCAATCAACGACAAAAATTTTTCCCACATACCTTCAAAATCAAGACTGCAACAACGTAACATATCCTCGAGTATCTAAATAACTCACTCGGTTAACCATCCGTCTGCGGGTGAAACGCAGTACTGAAATGTAACTTTGTACCTAATGCATCTTGTAGTGTCTTCCAAAATTATGAAGTGAATCTCGAATCTCGATTTGATACAATGGAAATAGGTACCCCGTGTAATCTCATAACCTCGGAGATATATAACTCAGCTAACTTATCAAGTGAGAAATCCGGACGTACAAGAATGAAATGATCTGATTTCGTCAATTTATCAACAACAACCCAGATTGCATCTTACTTGCACAGAGATAGGGGTAAACCCAAAACAAAATCCATAGTCACTCTATCCCATTTCCACTCGGGAATCATAATAGGTTGTAATAAACCTGACGGCACTTGATGTTTAGCCTTTACTTGTTGACAGATCAAACATTAGAAACAAACTCTAAAATGTCACATTTCATACCATGCCACCAATAAAGCTGTTTCAAGTTGTTATACATTTTTGTGCTTCCCGGATGAACAGATAAACGACTACTATGTGCTTTATTCAAAATCATCTAAATCAACTCTGAATTTCTCGGGACACATATTCGACCTTTGAATCTTAAACAATCATCTGAATCAACTTGAAACTCTGAATCAAGGTTCAAATCACATTGAGTTCTTTTAGCTAACATTTCATTATCAGTCTTCTGAGCTTCATAAATCTGCTGTACAAACAACGGTCTCGCTTTTAACTCAGCTACAATCGAGCCGTCATCAGATAGAGTGAACTGAGTATCTATTACAAGTAAAGCAAATAAAGATTTTCGGCTTAATGCATCAGAAACAACATTTGCTTTTCTCGAATGATAGTCAATCACTAGCTCGTAATCTTTCAATAGTTCTAGCCATCTCTGCTGTCGCAAATTTAAATCTTTCTAAGTCATCAGATATTTTAAACTCTTGTGATCTGAATAAACATGACATTTCTCACCAAACAGATAATGGCTCCAAATCTTTAACGTAAACACAATGGCTGTTACCTCTAAATCGTGTGTCGGGTAATTCCTTTCATGCAGATTTAACTGTCTCGAGGCATAAGCTATGAATTTTCCTTCTTGCATCAAAATAAAGCCCAAACCATTCAATGATGCATCACTATAGATCACAAATTCTTTACCTGATTCTGGTTGTACTAATACTAGAGCTTTAGTCAAAAGAATTTTCAGTTGATCAAAACTTTTCTGACATTTTTCGGACCATTTGAACTTTACATCTTTTAGCAATCTCGTCAATGGAATCAAAATCATCAAAAAGCCATTTACAAACTGTTGGTATAGCCAGCTAGTCCCAGAAAACTGAGGACTTCAGATACATTTCTTGGAGACTTCTAATCCATTATTACAGAAACCTTGCTCGGATCAACTCGAACACCTGACGTTGACACAATATGCCCAAGAAAATCAACTTCGCGCAACCAGAATTTACATTTAGTGAACTTTGCATATAATTGTTTGTCTCACAAAGTCTGCAATACAATCCTCAAATGTTTGGCATGCTCATTTTCATCTTGCGAATATATCAAAATATCGTCAATAAAAAAAATTGATCTAAGTACAATCTAAAATCAATTTCATTAAGTCCATAAAGACAGATGGTGCATTCGTTAGTCCGAAAGGCATAACTAAGAATTCATAATGGCCATAATTGTAATAGCCCGATTTTAGGTCCTAGTCAGAATAGTGGTCTCGAGACCACAAATCCAGAGTTAAATAAATTATTTTATAATTATTTAGGTGTTATATCATGTTTATATTAGTGCATAAAAATTTTGGTGAGTTAATTTTGTTGTTTGTGAGCCCAATTGCGAAAAAGGACTAAATCGCATAAAATGAAAAAGTCTTAAATTGATAGCTAAGGGTGTCAAATTTTCCATGCATCATAAATTGGGGTCTTTAAAGTGAAATTAGGCCATTAAATAGGTGATGGCCAGCCATGGGACAATAAATTAAAATAATCAAGCATTAGGTGAAGTTTGGTGATTTATTTTAACCAAAATGAAATAAAATAAAAGACAGATGATATCATCATTTTTCACTATTTCTCTCCACCTAAAATTCAACCATTTTTGGGGGTTTTGAGCTTCAAAACTTTAGAAACTTGTTCCTCTTACAGGTAAGTGATTTACATACTTTTTGTTGATGACTTTTACATTTTTGGACCCCTTGAAGCATGAGCTTTCAAATGAGGGGACTATCTTGCAAAATGGTGGAGAGTTTAGGGTTTTGTATGAAATCATATGTGTAGTTTTCTAAATTTTTATTGAAGAATATGAGTATTAGATGTGTAATAAATAACTTTTGTGAAGGGTTTCTTCATGAAAACCTTAATAGGGACTATTTGGTATAAGTTGGAAATTTGTTGATAAATGGGTGAGATAGTGGAAATTTTGGATTGCTATAAGAGTATTAAGGGTTTTTCTAGGCTTTTGATAGGATGAAATTCGATAAAAATCAATTTTCGAACCTAGGGGTAAAATTGTCATTTTCTAAAAGTCTAGGGGCAAAATAGTCATTTTGCCCAAGTATATATTATTGAGTGCCTAGATTGATAAAATGGTTAAATTTATGAATTTTTGTTATTATAGATTAAGAAATTCAGACTCCGAACTTAGACTGGAGGAAAGCCAAGCAAATTGATTAGACCGACTTGACACCATATTTTGCAACCGAAGTAAGTTGTATGTAAATAATACAACTACATTGCTAATGTGTGTGTTGATTTGTATTTGAATTAATATAGCATGAATTGCTTGATTGTGGAATTGAAAAAGTATAATGATAATAGAGATAGTAGAGTTCCCGTTTGAACCTGGGAAATAAATCGGATATCCATGCCATGACAAATGAGTTACTATGGGCTAGTGTAAGACGTGCCTGGGACATGCATCGGCCACATTATGAAAGCCTATGTAAGACCATGTTTGGGACATGGCATCGCATCGAGACAAGTGTTAGTGTAAGACATGTCCGGGACATGCATCAGCCTCGAGATGTAAGCCAATGTAAGACATGTCTGGGACATGCATCAGCTACGAGATGATAGTCAATGTAAGACCATATCTGGGATATGGCATTGGCACACTACCCCATGTTTGAGGCTTGTCTAATATCCGATAAAGTTTCGAATGGTTCAACGGTGAGAGATGTAGTTTAAGCTAACGAGTAAGTTATAACCATGTTGTGAGTGTTACAGATACTTAATTGACCTGCATGAGATATGAGCTCAATATATGCTATGAGATTTATATGGATAGTGATGAGTAAGTTGTGCTTATTCCATTTTTGTGTGATGAGCATGTTGAAGAATGGTAAAATTTTTGTCATATATTTATTTGTGTGCAACTTACTAAGCTTTATGCTTACTCCCTCTCTTTTTCCCATTTTCTTATAGTGATGCTTAAATAGCTCAAGGATTCAATGGACGTTGAAGGCCATGATCATATTGTCATCCAAAGCACTCGGTATAGTTAGACTTCTTGTTTTTGAGTATGGCATGTATATGGCTTAGACTTTATTGTTTTATGTCCTTGAGAAATTGGCCAAATGTGTGGCTTGGGTTAAATCCTTTCATTTTTTATAAGGCCATGGGTAATGGTAAATATTCATTTTGATATTGTATAGTAGATGTTACTTTTTATGGATGAGTAAATTTGCACAATTAAAATGATGTCTATTGTGGTTGATTTGACCATATGATGTGCCCTTGTATTGGTATAGAGTGATCTTATGTAGGTTATGTAAGTAAGGTTGGCAAAGAGGCTTGGTAAATAGCCTTATTTTGTCCATACTGGTAGATACACGGGCATGTTTCTAGGTCGTGTGTGACACACGACCAGCCCCATAGGCGTGTTGTCTGGCCGTGTGTCCCCTACACGTAAATTTTGTAAGTCAGTATGCATAATAGTAAATAAATAGGCAGAGACACGGCGATGTATCTAAGCCGTGTGAAGGGCACGGCCTAGCACAGGGGCGTGTTCCTTGGCTGTGTAATCCTTAAGAAATGCTGACGCCAGAAACAGAATGTCCAGGTTTTTGCACACGGGCGTGTCATGGCCTTGTGAAAGACACGGGCCACAGACACGAGTGTGTGCTAGGTCTTGTGAAAACCCCTGTAGGTATGAATTTAGAATTAATTCCACACGGGTGTCAGACACGGGCGTATCCCTGTATTGCCTAGGCCGTGTGAGCCACACGGACTAATAGCACGACCATGTCAAATTGGTCACACGGGCGTGTTGCTCCTCCCACACGGGCGTGTGCCCCTATGTCAAGTGTCATTTTTCTAAAGTTGACTAAAGAACCTGAGTTATTTTCGAATGATTTTCGATGTGTGTTTTGGGCCTTGTAGGCCCATATTAAGGACGTGTTGATAAGCTTGAGAAAGTTTTAAATTTGTCCAAGTCTTGGAGACTCGGAATTGGTCGTAAGCACGAGTTTAAGTTAGGTAACGCCTCATACTTTGTCTCAGCGTATGAAATAGGTATGAGGTGTTCCATTTAGTGGTATCAGAGCATGGTTTAGTCAGTTCTAGGCTAACCTAGCATGAGTACAAGTCTAGCTGTACATGCCATAATTGTATATTGATAATGTGGTGACTCTTGATGAGATAAATTGTGTTTTATTCATATAGTTGATGGATCTTGACGTAGCTACGGCAGATGACTTGGAAAGTAATGTGCCGACTCCCGCTGAAGGGACTGTGCCAGTTGATAGTGGGCCCATGACCATGAGTCAGGGCGAAAGAGCTAGAGAAGCTTACTTCCATATGATGGACGCGTGGTATTCAAAGTTTATTCATACGAATACAACTACTTCACCTCCCCACCTTCTTCGATTCCTCAGTATGCCCTATAGCTTTACAATGAGTGTATTTGGTTAGGAGAGAGAAACCCCTAGTAGATAAGATATGAAAGCAAGGGGCTGAAGAATTTCGGGCTAAGATTGATGATGACCTGGAGAGAGCAAAATTTTGGTTAGAAAATACCATTAGGGTATTTGATGAGTTATCGTGCACGCCTGAAGAGCACATGAAGTGCGTAGTGTCACTCCTACGAGACTCAGCCTATCAATGGTGGAACACACTTGTGTTAGTTATACTAAAGGAAAGGATTACATGGGAATTCTTCCAAGAAGAGTTCCAGAATGAGTACATTAGTAAGAGGTTTTAGAGCTGAACCAAGGCCGTAAGACAGTAACAGAGTATGAACGCGATTTCGTAAGGCTTAGTAAATACGCTAAGGAATGCGTGTCTACCGAAGCCATCATGTCCAAGATATTTGAGGATGGATTAAATGAAGACATCCGATTGTTAGTTGGCATCTTAGAATTGAGAGAATTCGCGGTGCTCATGGAGAGAGCACACAAGGCAGAGAAATTGGCCAAAGAGAAGAGAAAAGATGATATTGAGTCTTGAGACTCAAGGAAAAGACAGAAGGGGAAATTATAGCAAACCTCATCTAAAAGATCTAGAGAGTTTCCTTCCTGATCCAACGCGTGTAACACCCCAAACCCGAGACCGACACCGGAGTCGAACACGAGGTGTTAACAGACTTTAAACCCCTTAAAAAATATATTTCCCAGACACTGCCAATCTGCGTACTAGTCGCTTTAAAAATCATATCTTTAGTTTCACAACTCGAAAATCAGTTTCGTGATTTTTCCCTGAAACTAGACTCATATGCCCATATACATATTTTTTTCTAGAATTTTTGGTCGGGCCAATTAGTACGGTTTATTAGTCAAAGTCTCCCATGTTACAGGGATCGACTACACTGACCCCCTTTGCGCATTACGACCTGGATATCTCCCTGCACAGAGCTTCAATACTGATGCCGTTTGTTTCTATAGAAACTAGACTCAGAGAGGAATCTATACATATATGGTATGACTCCTAATTATCTCTGGTTAATTTATAATGAATTTCCAAAGTCGGAACAGGGAATCCAGAAACCGTTCTGGCCCTGTCTCACGAGGACCTGAATATCACTTAACATACTGTCCGTATGATTGTTTCGTTACTTCTATATGAAAATAGACTCATCGAGCTTCGATTAAAATTTTTATTCACTATTTAATTCCACTCCTACTATTTTTAGTGATTTTTCAATCTCACATCACTGCTGCTGCCAGCATCTGTTACGAAAGCAACTATGCCCATTTCATGATTTCTCCTTGATCTAACTAGTAATTCATCATACATATCACAAATTATGATCATGACTAGCCATGCCAAAGGCTAATCATTGTCAAACATCCCCCTACTACACTATTGCCATATCATGAATTTTAACACCAAAATAATCAACCATGACATATGGCATAAAAAGGTCAAATTATCAAGATTTACGACCTAACGTTATGAAACCAAACCCAACCGAACATTTATGCCATTTTCGCATGGCTAAAAGTTTACATACCAAAGTTCAAACACAACGTAATAGCCTATACATGCCGAAATGTTCTCCTAAGCCGACTAAGAAGAAAGTACCAAAACTTGCTAGCCGGTGTGATGACTTCGACGACGGCACGATCACGCAAAAAGAGACGAGTCCAAGAAACCTAGAATAGGTGACAAGCAAACACCGAATGAGTATATAACTCAGTAAGCCATAAGCATTCCACAACCATCCATTAATAAAATTATCACAACAGGAAACAATGAAATGAGGTTAAGTACTCCATCCAT
Organism: Gossypium hirsutum; assembly: GCF_007990345.1. Classification (NCBI taxonomy): domain Eukaryota; kingdom Viridiplantae; phylum Streptophyta; class Magnoliopsida; order Malvales; family Malvaceae; genus Gossypium; species Gossypium hirsutum. Next base: position 39,604,418 of record NC_053433.1, read on the forward strand.
ACCAAACTATACCATAGTTCCTTAAACCCTATGGTTCAATCTCATACCAAGTCCTACATTGGCCTTTCATACATCATTTTATTTTTGTTATAATCATACAATTAAACGAACTTTCACCTATTCCACAATGAACCTTATGTACGTGACTTCAACTATAATCGTCACATAGGTTCAAAACTTACCAAGCTCAACTCCAAATATAAACATAGCGCCTATTAGCCATGAACTCAAGGTACTTACCTTTTCCGCTGTCCAAAATTGACTCGGTAAAGTCGCACCCTTCATGTAAATAATTTATAGAAAATATATATTGGGTTCGCACACATAGTGCTTAATAATCAACCGCGCACACTTAGTGCCATGCACTTTAAACTTACACACTTAGTGCCATGCATTTCAAGTTCGCACACTTACCTTTCCCGCTGTCCAAAATCGACTCGGTAAGGTCGCACCCTTAATGTAAATAATTTATAGAAAATATATATTGGGTTCGCACACATAGTGCTTAATAATCAACCACGCACACTTAGTGCCATGTACTTTAAACTCGCACACTTAGTGCTGTACAATTTAAAGCCGCACACTTAGTGCCAATCTCATGACCGTGAACACTTATTGCCCGCACACTTAGTGCCGAAAACCAGCCACTCAATAGGCTTCACTTCCTTTTTACATTCGACAAATTTCATCTCTACTTACATATACATTTGTATACATTTCATCTCATTAAACACAATGGTATAGGTATTACGATCCTTTAAATCAATACCAAAGATATGCTTAATGACTTACTTGTGTTGGGTAAGATGGTTCCAACTCGGCTACTCAATGATCTTTTCTTTGCCTTTGCTCGATTCTCCTCCTTTAACTCCTTGAGCTTAATCAATAAATCAACTAGTTTAACCGCCTTGCTAAATATTTACAATCCAATTACACATGCATATGTATGTTAGTATATTCGGCAATCACCCTTACTAATCACCCACTTGATCAATTATGGAGAATCAAAGTTAATATCACAATGTGTACCCTATATGGCCCATTATACATAATCAAATTTAACATCATCTATATATATTTACTCATATGGACGAATATACCTAATCATACATACACCTAACGAAAAATAATTTCTAAAATCTTTATATCATTTATACACTAGTAAAGCATCCTCTCCCTTTCCATCAATTTAGCACATGCATTACTCATTAACCTACAAAAATTATATTCGGCCTTAGCACACAACTTGCTAGCCGATTCTTCCCCATCTAGCAACCAATGCACATATGTGCTCACTCAAAAATGCTAAAAAAAGAGATTCAAGAATCATCAATCCACCGTCACATGCATCATTAACAAGCTTCATATTTAGCATGCAATGGCATTAACACAAACTCCACCTAGGCCGAGATCTTAACTCATCTTCATGCCTCATCACCACAACATCAAACATCAAAATACCAACCAAGAATGTAACATGCATGGCCGAATATCATCTCCATCATTTAACAAAGTTTGAACCATGGCTAGGTAGATTTCAAACTTACTACTTAAAATATACATGAATCTCAAAGAATAATATCAAACATACCTCAATCTAGTTACATGCATGGCCAAACTTCCTTCTAATTCTCTTCCAAACCAAACATGAAGCAAGAACTCCTTCCTCCTCCCTTAGAATTTTCGGTCAAAAGAGGATGAAAAAGGATGAACAAGTTTTTCTTTTCCTTTCTTTAGCTCACGGCAATGGGGGGGAACAACCACTCATTTTTTTGTTTTTCCTTTCTTTATTACCCATACTCCTTATTTTATTTTTTTCCTACATACCTCACTAGGCCAACATGTTCCCAACATGTTTCCACCCATAGCATGGCCAACCACTAGCTCAAATTTTGGGTAATTTGACATGCAAACCCATCATTTTCACAACATGCATTAATAGACCATTTTAAATTAGCCTATCATATTTTCACCATGTCTCATATCGATCCCTATTTAATAATTTCTCATGCAATTGGCAAAATTGGAGAATGAAACTTCCACATACTCATGTACACACATAATAAGCATAGAATATGGAAATTAATTATTTTTATGACTCGGTTTTGTGGTCCCGAAACCACTTCCCGACTAGGGTCCATTTTGGGCTGTTACAACTCTCCCCCACTTAAGAAATTTTCATCCCCGAAAATCTTACCGGTAAATAGGTTTGGGTATCGTTCTTTCATCGAGCTCTCGGTTTCCCAAGTAGCTTCCTCGATCCCATGTTTGAGCCATAACACCTTCACTAACGGAACCCTTTTGTTTCGCAACTCCTTCACTTCACGAGCTAGGATACGTATCGGTTCTTCTTCATAACTCATATCAGCTTGAATTTCAACCTTTGATAGGCTAATTATATGCGATGGATCAGATTGATAGCGTCGAAGCATCGAAACATGAAAGACGTCGTGAATCTTTTCAAGCTTAGGGGGCAAAATCAATCTATACGCAACCGGACCAACTCGTTCGGAGATTTCGTACGGCCCAATGAATCTCGGGCTCAACTTGCCCTTACGGCCAAACCTGAGTACCTTTTTCCAAGGCGAAACTTTAAGGAACACTTTATCTCCCACCTGATATTCAATGTCCTTTCGTTTCAAGTCCGCATACGATTTCTGACGATCTGTGGCTGCCTTCAGACTTTCACGGATTACCTTTACTTTCTGTTCGGCATCTTTAATCAAATCAACTCCGAAAATTTTACTTTCACCGAGCTCGGTCCAAAACAATGGTGTACGGCATTTACGACCGTACAAAGCCTCGTAAGGTGCCATCTTAATACTTGATTGAAAACTATTGTTGTAAGCGAATTCAATCAAAGGTACATACCGTTCCCATGAACCACTAAACTCAAGGATGCAGCATCTGAGCATATCCTCGAGTATCTGAATTATCCGCTCGGATTGACCATCGATTTGGGGATGAAAAGCGGTGCTAAAATGCAGCTTGGTACCCAAAGCTTCTTGCAATTTCTTCCAAAATCGCGAGGTGAATCTCGGATCTCTATCCGACACGATAGAAATAGGTACTCCATGTAATCTCACAATCTGAGAAACATACAATTCGGCTAGTTTATCCAATGAAAAATCCGTACGCACGGGGATAAAGTGAGTCGACTTAGTCAGTCTATCAACAACAACCCAAATCGCATCCTTCTTACTTGTTGACAATGGTAGTCCGGACACAAAGTCCATTGTGACTTGATCCCATTTCCACTCGGGTATCAAGATCGGCTGAAGTAATCCTGAAGGCACTTGATGTTCCGCTTTCACTTGTTGACATATTAAACATCTCGAAACAAAGTCGGAGATGTCCCGTTTCATACCATGCCACCAAAACCGTCGTTTCAAATCGTTGTACATTTTCATACTCCCCGGGTGAATTGACATTCGGCTACAATGAGCTTCGTTCAGAATCATCGAAATGAGTTCTGAATTTCTTGGAACACACAACCGACGTCTGAACCTCAAACAATCGTCATCATCAATTTGAAATTCGGATTCCATATTCGAAATACATTCAGCCCATTTTGCAACCAATTCATCGTCGACTTTCTGAGCTTCACGAATTTTATGAATCAATGATGGTTTGGCCTTTAATTCAGCTACTAACACATTGTCGGGTAGAACAGACAAGTGCACATTCATCGCTCGAAAAGCAAACAGCGATTTCTGGCTTAAGGTGTCCGCAACCACATTAGCCTTTCCCGGGTGGTAATCAATGACAAGCTCGTAATCTTTCAACAACTCAAGCCAACGTCTTTGTCGCAGATTTAAGTCTCTTTGAGTCATCAAATATTTGAGACTTCTGTGATCCGAAAATACATGGCACTTTTCGCCAAACAAATAATGTCGCCATATTTTCAAAGCAAATACGATGGCGGCTAGCTCAAGATCATGGGTTGGATAATTTCTCTCGTGTGGCTTCAATTGTCTCGACGCATAGGCCACAACTCGACCTTCTTGCATCAATACGCAACCCAACCCGAGTAGGGATGCGTCACTATAAATGACAAACTCTTTGCCTGATTCGGGTTGCACTAAAATTGGAGCTTCAGTCAAATGAGTTTTCAGTTGATCGAAGCCTTTCTGACATTTCTCCGTCCATTCGAACTTAGCATCCTTTTGAAGTAGCTTCGTCATTGGTGTGGCTATCATCGAGAAACCTTTGACAAATCGTCGGTAATAACCGGCGAGTCCCAAAAAGCTCCGAACCTCAGTAATATTTCTCGGAGGTTTCCAGTTAAGTATGGCTGAGATTTTGTTCGGGTCAACTCGAATACCCGATGCGGATACCACATGACCCAAGAAGCTAACCTTTCTTAACCAGAACTCACACTTACTGAACTTAGCATATAACTTCTTATCCCGCAAAACTTGCAACACTAATCTCAAGTGTTCAGCATGTTCGATCTCATCTCTTGAATAGACCAAGATGTCATCAATGAACACAACTACGAACCGATCCAAATATGGTCTGAAGATCCGATTCATCAAATCCATAAATACTGCAGGGGCATTAGTGAGCCCAAACGGCATCACTAAGAACTCGTAGTGACCGTACCTCGTTCTGAAAGCAGTTTTGGGTATGTCCGAATCTCGAATTCGCAACTGATAATAGCCCGATCTCAAATCTATTTTTGAGAACACTGAGGCTCCCTTCAGTTGGTCGAACAAATCATCGATGCGCGGCAACGGATATTTGTTTTTTATCGTCACTTTATTCAGTTGACGATAGTCAATGCACAACCTCATGGTTCCGTCCTTCTTTTTCACGAACAATACTGGTGCACCCCAAGGTGAGAAACTTGGTCGAGCAAAACCTCTATCCGTCAATTCTTGCAACTGAGCTTTTAACTCTTTTAACTCGGTTGGTGCCATACAATACGGAGCTATCAAAATCGGCGTAGTTCCAGGTACAAGCTCAATACCAAACTCTACCTCCCGAACAGGTGGTAAACCCGGTAATTCTTCAGGAAAAACATCCGGGTATTCACAAACCACCCGCACAGATTCGGGTTTCTTTTCTAATTCTTTATCATCAAGTACATACGCAAGGTATGCTTCGCACCCTTTTCTTACATATTTCTGGGCCAACATTGCTGATATTACAGCTAGCAACCCCTCCAAATTCGTAGACTCAACTCGGATTACCTCGTTATTTGCGCACCTCAAATCAATAGTCTTGCTTTTACAATTCACAACCGCATCATGCGCGGTCAGCCAATCCAAACCAAGAATAACATCAAATTCATCAAACGGCAAAAGCATCAAGTCCGCCGGAAAACAAGAACCTCGAATTACTAGGGGACATCTCTTACACACTTTGTCGACAAGCACGTAACGACCCAAGGGATTTGACACCCGAATTACGAACTCAGTAGACTCAATAGGTAGAGTCTTACTGGATGCTAAGGTTTCACATACATATGAATGAGTAGAGCCAGGGTCAATCAATGCAATCACATTAGTATCAAAGAGAGTGAAGGTACCAGTGATGACGTCAGGGGAGGATGCCTCCTCTCGTGCGCGGATGGCATATGCTCTAGCAGGAGTGCGGTTCTCGGCTCGAACAGCCGTATCAGAGGCCCCTCTCTGACTACCACCCTACCTCCTAAAATTCTCGGTGGTCTACCTCTAGTTGTCACTCCACTAGGTCTTGCACCTTGAATCTTATTCTTCTCATCAAGCTCCGTGCAATCTCTAATGAAGTGGTCCTTCAAACCGCATCCGTAACAGGCCCTGTTAATAGACTTACCCCAACATTCACCTATGTGTCGTCTTCCACATTGGGGACATTCAGGTTTCTCTAGATGATTATTGCCCACACTAGCTACCGAAGTAGCTCGGGAGTCCGTCGATGGTCTTGCTCTGATGGAAATTCCCGCAGTCGTCCTCGACTTATTAGTGTCCTCCCTGAACTTCTTTACGGCTGAGAACGGAGCTTTATCCGTCGATCTTTTACGATAGTCTCTAGCTTCAAATTCAGCCTTCTTCTTCTCCTTTCCAAGTTCTTCCGCCTTGCAGGCTCGTTCGACTAGTGTTACGAATTCTTTTATTTCCAAAATACCCATTAGTAGCTTTAAATCTTCATTCAATCCTTCTTCGAATCTTTTGCACATAGCAACCTCATCAGCTACACACTCCCGGGCATACCTACTGAGTCTTACGAATTCATGTTCGTATTCAGATACTGTCATACGGCCTTGCTTGAGTTCTAAGAATTCCTTGCGCTTTTGATCAATGAACCGTTGACTAATATATTTCTTTCGAAATTCCGTCTGAAAGAAGTCCCAAGTTACTCGTTCGTTTGGGACTATGGAAATCAGGGTCCTCCACCAATCGTAGTTGTGTTCATTGATGACATCTTGGTCTATTCAAGAGATGAGACCGAACATGCTGAGCATCTGAGGCTAGTGTTGCAAATTTTGCGGGATAAGCAGTTATATGCTAAGTTCAGTAAGTGTGAGTTCTGGTTAAGAGAGGCTAGCTTCTTGGGTCATGTAGTATCCGCATCGGGTATTCGAGTTGACCCGAACAAAATTTCAGCCATACTTAATTGGAAACCTCCGAGAAATATTACTGAGGTTCGGAGCTTTTTGGGGCTCGCCGGTTATTACCGACGATTTGTCAAAGGTTTCTCGATGATAGCCACACCAATGACGAAGCTACTTCAAAAGGATGTTAAGTTCGAATGGACGGAGAAATGTCAGAAAAGTTTTGATCAACTAAAAACTTATTTGGCTGAAGCTCCAATTTTAGTGCAACCCGAATCAGGCAAAGAGTTTGTCATTTATAGTGACGCATCCCTACTTGGGTTGGGTTGCGTATTGATGCAAGAAGGTCGAGTGGTGGCCTATGCGTCGAGATAATTAAAGCCACATGAGAAAAATTATCCGACCCATGATCTTGAACTAGCTGCCATCGTATTTGCTTTAAAAATATGGCGACATTACTTATTTGGTGAGAAGTGCCATGTATTTTCGGATCACAAAAGTCTCAAAAATTTGATGACTCAAAGAGACTTAAATCTGCGACAAAGACGTTGGCTTGAGTTGTTGAAAGATTACGAGCTTGTCATTGATTACCACCCGGGAAAGGCTAATATGGTTGTAGACGCCTTAAGCCGGAAATCATTGTTTGCTTTACGAGCGATGAATGTGCACTTGTCTGTTCTACCCGACAATGTGTTAGTAGCTGAATTAAAAGCCAAACCATTATTGATTCATCAAATTTGTGAAGCCGAGAAAGTTGATGATGAATTGGTTGCAAAACGGGCTGAGTGTGCTCCGAACAAGGAATCGGAGTTTCAAATTGATGACGATGATTGTTTGAGGTTCAGAAGTCGTTTGTGTGTTCCAAGGAATTCGGAACTCATTTCGATGATTCTGAACGAAGCCCATTGTAGCCAAATGTCAATTCACCCGGGGAGTACGAAAATGTACAACGATTTGAAATGTTGGTTTTGGTGGCATGGTATGAAACGAGACATCTCCGAATTTGTTTCGAGATGTTTAATATGTCAACAAGTGAAAGCGGAACATCAAGTGCCTTCAGGATTACTTCAGCTGATCATGATACCCGAGTGGAAATGGGATCGAGTCACAATGGACTTTGTGTCTGGACTGCCATTATCAACAAGTAAGAAGGATGCGATTTGGGTTGTTGTTGATAGACTGACTAAGTCGGCTCACTTTATCCCAGTGCGTACGGATTTTTCATTGGATAAACTAGCCGAATTGTATGTTTCTCAGATTGTGAGATTACATGGGGTACCTATTTCTATCGTGTCGGATAGAGATCCGAGATTCACCTTGCGATTTTGGAGGAAATTACAAGAAGCTTTGGGTACCAAGCTGCATTTTAGCACTGCTTTTCACCCCCAAACCGATGGTCAATCTAAGCGGACAATTCAGATACTTGAGGATATGTTGAGATGTTGCATCCTCGAGTTCAGTAGTTCATGGGAACGGTATTTACCTTTGATTGAATTCGCTTACAACAATAGTTTTCAATCAAGTATTAAGATGGCACCTAACGAGGCTTTGTACGGTTGTAAATGCCGTACACCATTGTTTTGGACCGAGCTCGGTGAAAGTAAAATTTTCGGAGTTGATTTGATTAAGGATGCCGAACAGAAAGTAAAGGTAATCCGTGAAAGTCTGAAAGCAGCCACAGATCGTCAAAAATCGTATGCGGATTTGAAACGAAGGGACATTGAATATCAGGTGAGAGATAAAGTGTTCCTTAAAGTTTCGCCTTGGAAAAAGGTACTCAGGTTTGGCCGTAAGGGCAAGTTGAGCCCAAGATTCATTGGGCCGTACGAAATCTCCGAACGAGTTGGTCCGGTTGCGTATAGATTGATTTTGCCCCTGAGCTTGAAAAGATTCACGACGACTTTCATGTTTCGATGCTTCGACGCTATCGATCTGATCCATCGCACATAATTAGCCCATCAGAGGTTGAAATTCAAGCCGATATGAGTTATGAAGAAGAACCGATGCGTATCCTAGCTCGTGAAGTGAAGGAGTTGCGAAACAAAAGGGTACCGTTAGTGAAGGTGTTATGGCTCAAACACGGGATCGAGGAAGCTACTTGGGAAACCGAGAGCTCGATGAAAGAACGATACCCAAACCTATTTACCGGTAAGATTTTCGGGGACGAAAATTTCTTAAGTGGGGGAGAGTTGTGACAGCCCAAAATTGACCCTAGTCGGGAAGTGGTTTCGGGACTGCTAAACCGAGTCACCGAAATGTTTGAATGTGATATTTATTGTCTAGAATATGTAATTATGAATGTGTGAAAAATTCAAGCTTCGATTTAGTCGATTGCATGTGAATTTAGTCAATAGGACTTATGTGAGAAAATTTTAAAATGTAATAGGTCAATGTGTAAGGACCTATTAGTGCATGTGGAAAAAGGGGGGACTTGCATGTCAAATTCCCCCCTAACTAGTAGTGGCCGGCCATGACAAGCATGGTAGACCAAGTGTGATGGGCAAGACATGTCATAGACATGTTGTGTTAGTGCATCATGAGTGGAAACATGTCACAAACATGTTATGTTAGTGAGGTATGTTAGGAGAAATAAAATAAGGGGCATGGGCATAAAATAATGAAAAGGAGTATGATGAATACAAAAAAAAATGTGTGTAGTTGTTTCCCCCCCCCCATTGCCGTGAGTTAAAGAAAAGAAAGGAGAAAATTTTGTTCATCCTTTTTCATCTTCATTTGGCTGAAAATTTTAAGGAGGAAGGAAGAAGAAAGGTTGAAGAGGTTCGGCCATGCATGTGACTAGGCTAAGGTATGTTTGGTGATGTTCCATGAGATGCATGCATATTTTAGTTGCTAGCTTGAGTTCTAATTAGCCCATGGTTCAAATCCTTGCTATGTCATGGGGATGATATTCGGCCTAGGTGGATTTTGTGTTAATGCCATTGCATGCTAAATATGAAGCTTGTTAATGATGCATGTGATGGTGGATTGATGATTCTTGAATCTCCTTTTTAGCATTTTTGAGTGAGCACATATGTGCATTGGTTGCGAGATGGGGAAGAATCGGCTAGCAAGTTGTGTGCTAAGGCCGAATATAACTCTTGTATATTAATGAGTAATGCATGTGTTAAATTGATGGAAAGGGAGAGGATGCTTTACTAGTGTATATATGTGTGTATTAGCCAAGTTTTGAACTTGAAACAAAAAGGGTGTTTAGTCAATACAAGTGACCATACTTGTAGAATGTATTAAGTGTTGAAATCGGCCCCAAAATAGACATGCATATTCGGCCAAGGGGGAAAAATTAGCTAAAATGTTGAGTTTGATTCATGATTTCCGTACATATGTGACTTTAATGTCTAATGTATAAATATGGGCTAAGTGCCTTGTGTTCCTCTTTTCAATGCTCAAATGATTAAATCAATTTATTTGTTTAATTAAGCTCAAGAGCAAAGGGGAACTAAATCCGATAAAGGGAAGGAAAAAGTGGTCGAATAGCTATCGAAATCGTTCGACAACACCCGAGGTAAGTTCTTGAGTAAGAGAGCTTAAATTAAGATTTGATTAGATCATGTTTTAAGCAAATCAAAATCATGCTCTTTGTGTGTGGCTATTGAGCCGAAATCACAAGAATGATAAGTGTCTTGTGTTTGAGTTTTGCTAACGAAAATGAAATACGAATGTGCCATGATTTATTGTTAAATGTGCATGGTTATTTGAATGATGTCCGGGCTAAGTCCCGAAGGCTTTGTGCTAAGTGACCATATCCGGACTAAGATCCGAAGGCATTTGTGCGAGATACTAATTCCGGGCTAAGCCCGAAGGCATTGGTGCGAGTTACTAAATCCGGGTTAAGTCCCGATGGCATTTGTGTGAGTTACTAAATCCGGGTTAAGTCCCGAAGGCATTTGTGCGAGTTACTATAACCGGGCTATGTCCCGAAGGCATTTGAACGAGGAGCTATATCCGGTTAAATTCCGAAGGTACGTGATGTGGGAATGAATGATCTTGCTGTAAAAATTTCAGTTAATACTCTAGAAACATCCCAACATTGAGGTATGTTTCGTATGTGCTTGAATTTAGTTGAGCCCTTACAAATAAGTATTCGCTCAGTTGATAAACGAGCTACCGGCCTTTGGCTGAGTTGATCTTTTGTGTATGTACATAAGGTTTGGTAATGTGAAGCAAGTATGATACCGAAAATTTGTGCATATGAAATTATCCGTTTAGCTATATGAATGCTATACTTTTGTTGTGCTGGAATTCCTTGCTCAAAACTTACTAAGCATAAATTGCTTACTCCGTTTCATTGCTCCTCTGTTTTATAGATTGGTTCTCCAGCTATCGGACTCGGGATCTTGAAGTCAAAGTCGCCCACACTATCAAAGCCCCCCCTTTTGGTACAATTTTGGTTGAACTTCGAAATGGCATGTATAGGACTACCCATTTGTTGTGGGTCGTGGACCCTTTGGACTTGTATAATTTTGGATAGCCATGCGAAAATGGCTTATATGTGTTTGAGTATAATGTTATAATCATTCGGTGTGGATATGCTTGACAAGGATTAGCCATGGGAATGGTTAATCACTATCATAAATTGTGCTATTTATGCAAAAAGGGCTAGTTGAATCATGGAAACCATGAAATAGGTAAAGTCTACCTTAAAGGCAGATGCTAACAGTAGCAGTGATGTAGATTTGGAAAATCACTAAAAATAGTAGGAAGGGAATTAAATAGTGAATAAATTATGTAAACAAACCTTGATGAATCTACTTTCATAGGAAAGTAATGAAACAATCATACGGACAGTATGTTAAGAGATATTCAGGTTCTCGTGAGACAGGTCCAGAACGGTTTCTGGATTTCCTGTTCCGACTTTAGAAATTCATTATAAATTAACCAGAGATAATTAGGAGTCATACAATATATGGATAGATTCCTCTCTGAGTCTAGTTTCTATAGAAACAAACAGAATCAGTATTGGAGCCCTGTACAAGGAGATATCCAAGTCGTAATGTGCAAAGGTCAGGATAGTCGATCCCTGTAACATGGAAGACTTTGACTAATAAACTGTACTAATTGGCCCGTCCAAAAATTCTAGAAAAAAATATGTAGATGGGTATATGAGTCTAGTTTCGGGGAAAAATCACGAAACTGATTTTCGAGTTGTGAAACTCAAGATATGATTTTTAAAGCGACTAGTACGCAGATTGGCAGTGTCTGGGAAATATTTTTATAAGGGGTTTAAAGTCTGTTAACACCTCGTGTTCGACTCTGGTGTCGGTCTCGGGTTCGGGGTGTTACATTTGATTGGTATCAGTCCCGCAACAAGGATATAGCACACTTTAGACATTCATCGGGGGTGCATGACAGTTCATCAAACACCCGAATGGTGTTATCAAGCCAGAACTCGGCCCTTTCAGCATCATCAGTAACTATGGCCCTGAACTCCTCAGCCCCGCGCTTCCTAATCAAGTCTACAGGTGGCTTACTCAGCCTCACAGGATTAGTAACTGATGGCATTACTGGCTCCGGGGGTGGATTATTCAAATTCGGGAATTGTTGGACAGCCGGATTGGTTCGGGCATACTGCGCGGCCCACTCATTCATCATGGTAAAGAAGGCTTGTTTAGCCCCCTCACCTAGATTATTCGCAGATGACTGAGGTTCAACAGGCGGTGTCCCTTGTGCAGGAGCAGCCGCTACACTTTCAATGTCATCCGCCAAGGTTCTCTCTACACCGGGATCCATTTACTAATCAAAACATAAATTTTAACCGTCAGAAGTCATCACACAGTTAAACATTAACATTCGACATGTATAGCTAGACTCATACGTGCTATGGTAGTCCTAGAACCGACTAAACCATAGCTCTGATACCAATCAAATGTAACACCCCGAACCCGAGACCGACACCGGAGTCGAACACGAGGTGTTAACAGACTTTAAACCCCTTAAAAAAAAATATTTCCCAGACACTGCCAATCTGCGTACTAGTCGCTTTAAAAATCATATCTTGAGTTTCACAACTCAAAAATCAGTTTCATGATTTTCCCTGAAACTAGACTCATATGCCCATCTACATATTTTTTTCTAGAATTTTTGGTCGGGCCAATTAGTACGGTTTATTAGTCAAAGTCTCCCATGTTACAGGGATCGACTACACTGACCTTTGCGCATTACGACCTGGATATCTCCCTGTACAGAGCTTCAATACTGATGCCGTTTGTTTCTATAGAAACTAGACTCAAAGAGGAATATATACATATATGGTACGACTCCTAATTATCTCTGGTTAATTTATAATGAATTTCCAAAGTCGGAACAGGGAATCCAGAAACCGTTCTGGCCCTGTCTCACGAGGACCTGAATATCACTTAACATACTGTCCGTATGATTGTTTCGTTACTTCTATATGAAAATAGACTCATCGAGCTTCGATTGCATTTTTTATTCACTATTTAATTCCACTCCTACTATTTTTAGTGATTTTTCAATCTCACATCACTGCTACTGCCAGCATCTGTTACGAAAGCAACTATGCCCATTTCGTGATTTCTCCTTGATCTAACTAGTAATTCATCATACATATCACAAATTATGATCATGACTAGCCATGCCAAAGGCTAATCATTGTCAAACATCCCCCTACTACACTATTGCCATATCATGAATTTTAACACCAAAATAATCAACCATGACATATGGCATAAAAAGGTCGAATTATCAAGATTTACGACCTAACGTTATGAAACCAAACCCAACCGAACATTTATGCCATTTTCGCATGGCTAAAAGTTTACATACCAAAGTTCAAACACAACGTAATAGCCTATACATGCCGAAATGTTCTCCTAAGCCGACTAAGAAGAAAGTACCAAAACTTGCTAGCCGGTGTGATGACTTCGACGACGGCACGATCACGCAAAAAGAGACGAGTCCAAGAAACCTAGAATAGGTGACAAGCAAACACCGAATGAGTATATAACTCAGTAAGCCATAAGCATTCCACAACCATCCATTAATAAAATTATCACAACAGGAAACAATGAAATGAGGTTAAGTACTCCATCCATACCAAACTATACCATAGTTCCTTAAACCCTATGGTTCAATCTCATACCAAGTCCTACATTGGCCTTTCATACATCATTTTATTTTTGTTATAATCATACAATTAAACGAACTTTCACCTATTCCACAATGAACCTTATGTACGTGACTTCAACTATAATCATCACATAGGTTCAAAACTTACCAAGCTCAACTCCAAATATAAACATAGCGCCTATTAGCCATGAACTCAAGGTACTTACCTTTTCCGCTGTCCAAAATTGACTCGGTAAAGTCGCACCCTTCATGTAAATAATTTATAGAAAATATATATTGGGTTCGCACACATAGTGCTTAATAATCAACCGCGCACACTTAGTGCCATGCACTTTAAACTTAGCACACTTACCTTTTCCGCTGTCCAAAATCGACTCGATAAGGTCGCACCCTTAATGTAAATAATTTATAGAAAATATATATTGGGTTCGCACACATAGTGCTTAATAATCAACCACGCACACTTAGTGCCATGTACTTTAAACTCACACACTTAGTGCCATGCATTTCAAGTTCGCACACTTACCTTTTCCGCTGTCCAAAATCGACTCGGTAAGGTCGCACCCTTAATGTAAATAATTTATAGAAAATATATATTGGGTTCGCACACATAGTGCTTAATAATCAACCACGCACACTTAGTGCCATGTACTTTAAACTCGCACACTTAGTGCTGTACAATTTAAACCCGCACACTTAGTGCCAATCTCATGACCGTGAACACTTATTGCCCGCACACTTAGTGCCAGTCTCTTTTTGCGTGATCGTGCCGTCGTCGAAGTCATCACACCGGCTAGCTAGTTTTGGTACTTTCTTCTTAGTCGGCTTAGGAGAACATTTCGGCATGTATAGGCTATTATGTTGTGTTTGAACTTTGGTATGTAAACTCTTAGCCATGCGAAAATGGCATAAATGTTCGGTTGGGTTTGGTTTCATAACGTTAGGTCGTAAATCTTGATAATTCGACCTTTTTATGCCATATGTCATGGTTGATTATTTTGGTGTTAAAATTCATGATATGGCAATAGTGTAGTAGGGGGATGTTTGACAATGATTAGCCTTTGGCATGGCTAGTCATGATCATAATTTGTGATATGTATGACGAATTACTAGTTAGATCAAGGAGAAATCACGAAATGGGCATAGTTGCTTTCGTAACAGATGCTGGCAGCAGCAGAGACGTGAGATTGAAAAATCACTAAAAATAGTAGGAGTGGAATAAATTGATGAATAAATTATGTATTCGAAGCTCGATGAGTCTATTTTCATATAGAAGCAACGAAAAGATTATATGGACAGTATGTTAAGAGATATTCAGGTTCTCGTGAGACAGGGCCAGAACGATTTCTGGATTCCCTGTTCCCACTTTGGAAATTCATTATAAATTAACCAGAGACAATTAGGAGTCATACCATATATGGATAGATTCCTCTCTGAGTCTAGTTTCTATAGAAACAAACGGCATCAGTATTGAAGCTCTGTGCAGGGAGATATCCAGGTCGTGATGCGCCAAGGTCAGTGTAGTTGATCCCTGTAACATGGGAGACTTTGACTAATAAACTGTACTAATTGGCTCAACCAAAAATTCTAGAAAACAATATGTAGATGGGAATATGAGTCTAGTTTCAGGGAAAAATCACGAAACTGATTTTCGAGTTGTGAAACTCAAGATATGATTTTTAAAGCAACTAGTATGCAGATTGGCAGTGTCTGAGAAATATTTTTATAAAGGGTTTAAAGTCTGTTAACATCTCATGTTCGACTCCGGTGTCGGTCTCGGGTTCGGGGTGTTACAACATTGGGTTATGTGAGAGCCAGTGTAAGACCATGTCTGGGACATGGCATCAGCATTGAGACGAGGGCTAGTGTAAGACGTGTCTGGGACATGCATCAGCCATATTATGATAGCCAGTGTAAGACCATGTCTGGGACATGGCATCGGTGTAGATATGAGTGCCAGTTTAAGACGTGTCTGGGACATGCATCGACCTCAATGATGGTAGCCAGTGTAAGACATGTGTGTGACATGCATCAACACTTATACACGAGAGCTAGTGTAAGACCATCTGGGACATGACATCAGCCTCGATGAAGATAGCCAGTGTAAGACCATGTCTGGGACATGGCATCGGCAACTTAACCCATGTTTGAGGCTTATAGAATATCCGGTAGTATTCCAAAAGGTTCAACTTTGAGTTAAGAAAGAGATTTAATGAAGAAAGTATGATAATGTTTTGAGTTTTACAGGTACCTATTTTGGTATACACGTGTAATGATCTCAATTAGAAAATGTGACTTGAGTGGATGGTAATGAGTAAGTCAAGTTATGCTTACCTTTGAGCTATGAGCATGATGATAAATGGTGAAACTGTTGTTGTATATTTATTTATATGCAACTTACTAAGCTTTATGCTTACTTTCTTTCCTTTCTCTTTTCTTTCAGTACTGCCAAAATTCTCAAGGATCCATTGAAGTCAGAGATATCGATCACACTATCAGCCGTAATACTCAGTATAGTTGGATATATATTTTTGATTATGGCATGTATAGGGCTAGACTAGGATTGTATTATTGAGAAATTGTTTATGTATATTGGCTTAAGATAAAAGCCCTTCATTTTGTATTAAGCCTAGATAATGGCTATTCTTTATTTTGGTAAATGTATATGATGTTCCTTCTATGAATGAATTGATGTCTTTTGGGATGGAATTACTATATTGAAATGATCTTGTGTAGGTTGTGCAAAATGGCTTGGAAAAGAGCCTAGTTTGTCCACACGGGCAAGACACACGGGCATGTGTCTAGGCCATGTGTGACACATGGCTCACCCCTATGGGTGTGTGTTATGGTCGAGCGTCCCCTGCACTTAACTTTTAAGTCAGTATTGTCCACGGATAGGCCACACAGGCGTGTGCTATAGCTGTGTCTATAAGTCAGTGTTGCACACGGGCTAAGGGAATGGGCGTTTCTTGAGTCACACGAGCGTGTGGAACCCTAAAGCATGAACTTTTCCAAGTTTTTCTTAAGTTCTTAGTTTAAACTTAAATCATCTCGAATGTATGTTTTGGGTCTCGTAAGTCCTATTAAGGGACAGATTGAGTATGAAATGAAGAGTTTGAAATTGATCAAAAATTTTTGGCCCAGTTTTACATGCGTATGCTTGAGTTAAGTCTGGTGACACCTCGAACCCTGTCCCAGCACTGAATACATGTGAGGGGTGTTAAATATAGTAGTATCAGAGCATGGTTTAGTTGATTCTAGGACTAACCTAATTAAAGTTCGAGTCTAGCCTTAGATGCCGTAAATATATATTGATGGTGTGACGATTCGTGACAACTATAAATTGTGTTTTTATATAGTAATGGATCCTGATAGAACCACAGTGGATGACGTTGAAAGTAATGTATTGGCTCTTGCACAAAGGACCGCGCCATAGAGAGTGAGCTCGTAAGTATGGGACAAGGTGGAGGGGCTAGGGAAGCCTACCTCCGAATGATGGATGCTTGGTACACGGAGTTCGTTCGTGCGAACCCGAATACTCCACCTCCCCCACCTCCTCCAATTCCTCAGTATGCCCCGGTGGCTCTGCAAGGTTCGGATATGTTCAGGAGAGAGAAGTGTAACGTCCCCACGCCCGAAACCATCACCGGAGTCAAGCTTGAGGTCTTACTAAACTTATCTTACCTTTTAAACAACTCTAAACCACTTATTTTAATTTTCGAAATAAATTATTTTTCTGCGTCATGGTTTCTTAAAAATTCATTTCTTGAGTTTCAAAACTCAAAATTAAGATCTGTCAATTTTTCCTAAAACTAAACTCATATATCTATCTATTAATTTTTTTCTAGAATTTTTGACTTAGCCAATTAGTACATTTTATTAGTTGAAGTTACCCCTATTTCAGAATTCGACTGCACTGGCCTCTACTTACTACGAACCTCTTTTCTCTCTGTACAAAAATCATATGACTATAAAGTTTGTTTCTATTAAAACTAGATTCAATAAGGATTCTAACCATATAAATTAAACTACCTAATTATTTTTGTAAAATTTATGGTGAATTTCTAAAGTTAGAACATGGGATCCAGAAATCGCTATGGCCCTATTTCACCAAAAATCAGATATCTTATAAAATACAAAACCTTTACCTGTTTTGCTTAGTCCATATGAAAATAGACACAATGAGATTTAATTTAATATATTATTCACCATCAATCCTTGTCTCTAAAAGTTCTTGTGATTTTTCAAAGTCACGTTATTTCTGATACTTGAATCCGTTTTTAAGTTACTTTCACATTTTTCTTAGTTTTCATGTGATAGTTACTACTTAATCATAATACTATTAAACATGTATATCATCAGCCATTCTATTAGCTAATCACTAGCAAGTATTTACACATCATTCATTGATCATATCATATCAAAAGAAACCAAGTTCCTATACATGCCATACACAAAACGAAACGTCTAACTATACCAATGTGATTTCTTCGATAGTGTGATCGGTTTCCGACGTTTCCTTCGATCCCCGAGTGGCTTGATAAAAACTATAAGAAAAAGAAAATAAAGAGAGTAAGAACTAGGCTTAGTAAGCTTACAAGCAAATAAATTACAACATTCAACATAATGAATAAATATACATAATGTCACCTAGCCTCATAAACTTTCTTTACATTCTCATTTTCTACCTTCTTCTTTACTCACTTACCTTCTTTCTTACTTGACCTTTCACTATTCATAAATATAATCTACCTTCCCTTTTTGCTGATAATTCATTGTAATTTAACGTGTACAATGACCCGTTGAACCACTCGGGATACTAAGGATACTAGGGTCGTTCCTGTCTATCAATATCCTTCCAATGCCATGTCTTCGACATGGACTTACATGAATTATTCCTATCTCCAATGCCATATATATATCTAATATGGGCTTACATGGCTCATTTCTGTCTCCAAAGCCATATATCTGATATGGACTTACATGGCTCATTTCTGTCCTGTCCTGTCCTATCAACTCCAATATCCTAACATTCCTAAGGTTCAAACGGGGCTTCCTAATGCTTTTTCTCTGTCACTTCGCCTTTAATTCGACTTTAAATATTCTAAAAAAAATAAGTATATAAATGCTGAAAATTGACAATAATAATGTAAAATAAAAGAATATTGCATTTATTTACTGTAAACTTACCTCGATACAAAATGTGACTAAACTTTACAATTTTGTCCTTTACTTTTTCTTTTCCCCGATCTACTTCCGTATTTCACTCTTCTTG
Source organism: Gossypium hirsutum (assembly GCF_007990345.1). Lineage (NCBI taxonomy): Eukaryota > Viridiplantae > Streptophyta > Magnoliopsida > Malvales > Malvaceae > Gossypium > Gossypium hirsutum. Next base: position 39,623,338 of record NC_053433.1, read on the forward strand.
ATCTATAATAGAAAATTTAACTTATTTAATATTCACATTTATCAAAACAGTCCTTGACCCAAACTTTCGAAAAATTACATTTTTGCCCCTAAACTTTCACATATTTGCACTTTTGCCCCAAGGCTCGTAATTTAAACTTCATCCTATTTTCTTATGTTTTATGACATGCTTATCATTTTTCCCTTCTATGACAACATCAAATTCACACTCTAACATGTACTTATGACTATTAGGTATTTTTACCGATTAAGCCCTTTTACTCATTTTCACTTAAAACCGAGTAGCACAAGTTGTCTAACATAATTTAAAACCTTATATTCTATCATAAAACATCAAAATAAACACTTTTCACCTATGGGTATTTTTCCGAATATGAACCCTAAGTTAAATTATTGCTAGCATAAGCTTTATCGAGCTACCGGGACTCCGAAAACGTAAAGAACATTAAAAACGGGGCTTGGAATCACTTACTATGGAGATTGAATGCTTGAAACAAACTCTAGCTATGGAGAACCCTTGAAATTTCGTGCTAATGAAGAAGATGATGAATTTTTTGTTATTTTTCCCTTTTTATTTCATTTAATATCCAAATGACCAAAATGCCTTTCCTTATTAAACTTTAAAAAATTCCATCCATGTCCTATTTTGTCCATGAACTTAGAAATTGGTCAAATTGTTATTTAAATCCTCCTAATTAATATTCCAAATCAATTTCATACTAAAAACTTCTAGAATGCAAGTTTTACAAATTATTCGATTTAGTCCCTAATCTCAACTTAAGCACTTTATGCATAGAATTTCATCACGAAATTTTCACACAATCATGCAATCATATCATGAACCTGAAAATAATAATAAAATAAATTTTTCTACCTCAGATTTGTGGTTTTGCAACCACTGTTCCTTTAGGCCCTATTTCGGGTTGTTACAAGAAGCCTCTGGTAGATAAGATCCGGATGCAAGGTCATAAACCGTAATTTATACATATTTTTACCCCATGGTTAACATGTTTTATGAATGATTTTTCCTTAAAATTGGTGAAGTACATGCTCCTAATGCCTTAATTTCATGTTTTATACTTAGGCAAGCATAGGAGAGCAAAAGGAACGAGAAACGGGCCAAAAATAGAGAAAATGGGCCAACGTACGAAATCAACACGGCTTGGACTTCCTCACACTGGTAGACCACACGGCCGTGCCAATTTGGCAGAATCGAAGCACGACTCACACGGGTAGAACACACGCCCGTGCCATTCTAACAGGTTCGAGCACAGCTTGAAGTAATCTCACACGGGCGTGTCACACAGGTGTGTCCCTGCCAAGCCCAAGTTTAGTCCAATTCGAAAAAGGCCAATTTTGAGGTTCCTAAGCATTCCAAAGCCTATAAATACACCCTAGAGAAGGAGGAAAGAAGACACACAGAGAGGGAAGTAGGGAACTGCTCAAGGAAAGCCGATTGATCCATCTCAGAAGCCGGATTCATCATCAAGACTAAAGATCTCCCCTCAATTTTCCTTCAGGAGTTTTGGGTTTTTCTTTATGTTTTGTAGTCATTATTCTTCTGAGATGTTTTCCTTTTTAGTTATGAACTAAATCCCCTAAATATCTAAGGGGAATGAAACCTAAGATGAATCTTGTAATTATTTTCTGAATTGTATGATAAAATTTGACTTGTTCTTAATTATGTGTTCTTAATTCTTGTTTTGATATTCCAGGATATTGCTTCAAGTTAAGCTCTTATTCAAAAGAGGAATAGACCCTGTCTAAGAGCACATTTTCCATAATTAAGAAGAGTTGTTTGATGCTACCTTCAGTCAATCCAGAATTAATCTAACCTTATTTTTGGTATCAGATACTAGCTCAGGACACAAAACAGCCGCTCACCCAACTCAGTCCAACATGATGGAGTGTGACACCTACGACTATATAATGCTTTGTAAGGCACCATCTGTATGCTAGACTGATAGCTATTGTTGTAAAAAAACTCTGTTAGCGGCAAGTAATCCTCCCAACTGCCTCGGAAATCAATTGCACAACTCCTTAACATGTCCTCCAGTATCTGAATTACCCTCTCTGACTGACCATCTGTATGAGGATGGAACACAATACTGAAGTGCAATCGCGTACCTAGAGCTTCATGTAACTTCTTCCAGAACCGAGATGTGAAGCGAGGATCTTTGTCAGATATTATAAAAATTGGTACCTATGCAGTCTCACTATCTCGGATACATACAGCTTAGCCAGTTTCTGTAACGAATAATCTGTGTGAACCGGTATGAAATGAGTAGTTTTGGTCAACTGATCCATGATGACCCATACTGAATCTTTCTTAGAAAGCATGAGGGGTAGCTCACTCACAAAGTCCATAGCAGAATCTTAACCGGCTGAAGCAACCCAGAAGGCAACTGATGTTTCACTTTAACCTATTCGGAAGTTAGACATTTCCCCACAAAGTCGGTAATCTCACACTTAAGACCCGGCCACCAATATATCTCCGGAGATCTCTGTACATCTTATTTCCACCTAGGTGCATAGCATAGGGCTACTATGCACCTCACGCAGTAAAGTCTACCTCAAATCAGTATCCTTAGGTACACAAATTCTGCCTCGAAAATAGAGTACCCCTTCACCATTCAGCACAAAATCCACAGTGTTACCATTCTTGATCTAACGGAACATTAGACCCAATGATCATCTTCCAACTGTTTACTCTAAATTTGCTCAGTCCATACTGGTTTAGCTTGGAGTTTAGCTAACAAGCTACCATCATCAAATAAGCTAAGACGAGCAAACATTGATTTCAGATTAGTCATAGCCCTACGGCTCAGTGCGTCAGCCACTACATTGGCCTTACTAGGATGGTATTCAATCGAACAGTCATAATCCTTAAGCAGCTCAATCAATCTACGCTGCGTAAGATTTAACTCCTTCTGAGTGAGGAGATACTTGAGGATCTTGTGATCCGTGTAAATGATACACTTCTCACCGTACAAGTAATGCCTCCAAATTTTCAATGCGAATACCACTGTGGAAAAATCCAAGTCATGCATCAGATAACTTATCTCATGCATTTTAAGCTGGCGAGATGCATAAGCTACCACCTTACCCTCTTGCATCAACACACAACCTAAACCAACGTGTGATGCATCACTGTAGACAGTAAATTCTTTCCCAAACTCTGGCTGAAACAAGACAGGGGCCTTAGTCAGGACTTTCTTAAGCTTTTCAAAGCTCTCATGCTGTGCATCAGTCCAGTTAAATGGTACGCCTTTGCGTAACAGCTTAGTTAAGGGCACGACAATCAGTGAGAACCCCTCTACAAATCTTCGATAGTACCTAACCAGTCCCAGAAAACTACGAATTTTTCATACAGTCTTAGGCTGCATCGAATCCAAAACAGCCTCAATTTTCCAAGGATCAACCCTAATCCCCTCAGTAGATACCACATGACCAAGAAATGTTACCTCACGTAACTAGAATTCACACTTGCTGAACTTGGCATATAGTTGTTTCTCCCTCAAAATTTGCAGAACTACTCGTAGATGTTCATCATGTTCATCTTCAGTCCGCAAATACACCAGTATGTCGTCGATAAATACTATAACAAACTGATATAGATAGGGTTGAAACACTCTGTTCATCAGATCCATAAAAGCTACCGGTGCATTTGTCAGTCCAAAAGGCATTACCAGGAACTCGTAATGACCACAACGAGTCCTAAACACCGTCTTGTGCACAACGGCCTCTTTAACTCTCAGTTGGTGATGCCCCGACCAGAGATCTATTTTAGAGAACACTGATGCTCCTTGCAGTTGGTCGTACAGATCAACAATCCTTGGTAGAGGGTATTTGTTCTTAATGGTCAACTTATTCAGTTGTCTGCAGTCGATGCACATACGCATGGATCCATCCTTCTTTTTCACAAACAAGATTGGTGTTCCCCATGGAGACACACTAGGTCGGATAAACCCACGGTCCAGTAATTCTTGAATCTAGGCCTTAAGCTCCACAAGCTCCTTCGGTGCCATTCTGTAAGGGGCGATGGACACTGGAGTTGTACCAGGAAGGAGCTCAATCCCAAACTCCATTTCATGTTCTAGAGGTAACCTTGGTAGCTCTTCAGGAAAGATGTCTAGAAAATCCTTAACAGTCCTGATATCCTTTACCAAAGAGTCCCCAACATCCGAAACACTGATATAGGCCAAGAACGCCTCACAAACCTTAGAACTAACTTCTCGGCCCTTAGCACAGAAATTACATTACTCAAATAGTTTCATCATTCCTTAATTACCACTACCTCCTTTTCTGCCTCACTTCTCATTACAACCCGTTTAGTGGTACAATCCAAGCTTACCCAATGTTTAACTAACCAATCCATGCCCAGTATTAGGTTGAATTCTCCGAAAGGCAGCTCCATAAGATTGGCCAGAAAGGTAACTCCTTGTATCTCTAAGGGAACATCTCTAAACATCTTATTTATCCAAATAGACTGCCCCAGCGGACTTAGAATAGTAATCTCACTTATAGTGTTTTCAGCCATAAAACCCAATATCTTAGACACAGAGCATGCTATGTATGAATGTGTAGACCCAACATCAATTAATGCAGTATAAGGTACATTATGGATAAAGAACGTACCCGTAATAACATCCAGAGCATCTTCATCTTCTCAGTGATGTGCAGCATAAACCAGTGTCGGTTGCCTCACCTCAATATGACCAGCACCTCTGCCTGGTGCTCCACGACCACGGCCCAAACCATTTCCCCCTAGCTTGACCGGCCTCCCGGTGGCTGCTGACTACCCCTACCCAAACCAGTAGCTTGCGTCTACTTGGGCCTCAGTGGACAATCTCTGACGCGGTGCTCTAATGATCCACATCTTAGACATGGACCCATCTTTTTCCAACATTCGCCCTGGTGGCGTTTTCCACAATCAGCACAAAACTGTGGTCCAGTAGTAGCACCAGCAGAGGTCCTAACTATGATCAGCCCATCAGCTCTAGGCTTTTTCTTAAGCCTCTAAAAAGAATTTGGGGGCTCAGAATCCCTCTTACCTCTGCCTTTCTCTCTGTTCTGGCACTCAGCGCACATCACATCCTCGGCAATTTTTGCCTTGTCAACTAGTGCTGTAAAATCCCACTCCCTCTGAGGAGCTATCAGAACCCTCAGACTATCCCTGAGGCCATCCTCAAATCAAACACACCGCTCGTATTTTGTTGCCACCATCCCACATACATAGTGGCTCAGTCGTAAAATTTCGGCCTCATATTTAGCCACTATCCTATCTCCCTGAGTTAAGTTCAGAAATTCCCGCCTTCGGGCATCCACATAGCTGGTACCCACATACTTAGCCTGGAAAGTAGTCTTGAAAAACTCTCAGGTCAATCGATCAGCTTGAGTGCCCTCTTTGACAGTAAGCCACCACTGGTATGCCTCGTCTCTCAGCAATAATATTGCCCCTCTTAGCTTCTGATCTGGGGTGCAATCAAGGTCATCCATGATCCTTTTTGTGGCCTCAATCCAATATTCAGCCACACTAGGGGTAACTCCAGCAATACCCCTGAATATCTCTGCTCCACTAGACCTAAGTCGTTTCGTAACCGACCCAGACCTACAGTGCTAGTACTAGGCCCAACGATCCTTTCTAGAATCCTCAACATTGCTTGGGATAATGTGTCATCCCCAGCTACTCGATTTCGAGACCCTGTCTCAGCCATAGGTGAAGCTGGTGCCTCTTTAGCTTCCTCATTAGGCTGGTGTCCAGATGACGAAGACCCAGCCCGAGCACCTCTATGGCCTCTGTCCCGGCCTCTACCATGAGTAACTCTAGTGCTCATTAATCAATCGCACTTTTATCTATATTAAAAGTTTTATGCCAGTCAGTTTATTGTTCCAGTGTTTATTACAGATATCTTATGAACAATATTATCTCAGAGTTTTGTTTTTGCAGTTCGTAGTCTTACTACGGTTCGTATTTTACTCTAACTAGAGAGTTTCAGTATAGTTTTTTACTACCTAAAGTAGTCTCAATACTAACATTTCAATATTATCCTTTCAGAATAAATAATCAAAAGACTTACAAGATCGGCGTGGAGACTCAGTTTACCACTCCTTCAGTAAGACATTTTCAAAATATATTAATCACTTTAAACTATTTGAAACAATTCTGTCAAAATTTCCACCTTTTTGAAAAACCCAAATCCACAGCTGAGTTCTGCAACCTGGCTCTAACACCACTAAATGTAACACCCCAAATTCGGCTTAGACGTTATGGTTGAATCTGCGATGTCACATTGGAGTTTTTTTCATAATATAATTTCTTAGAAAGTCCGTTCCTCATAAAAACTTCTTTGAGTTCTTAACAAAAATTTAGGGTGTATGTTCATTGTGAAAACTCAAGTTGTTTAAGCAAAATATTGATCATATTAGATTTTTATTATCCTTTAAAACAGTGTTTGTTGTGGAAGCTCTCAAAATATGTTGCGTAATCGTGATGTGTTAGAAAAACATTTGTTTATATTTTCTTGAAAATTCGTGTCCTACTACTATCAGTCAAAAATCAAGGTAAATAAATCCCCAAAATTAAAATGAAACTCAAAGAGGCCTTATTACATAATGAAAACCCAAAAGTAACCTTATTTATAAAACTAAAAAAAATTAACCAAGTCAAGTGGCCACTACTGAGTCCTCCGTCGCCTTGATCCACCTACGCTTGGGGGTTTCCAGCACAGTTAACAGAAGGGTGAGTTTTTGAAAAATTAGTGTGTGAAATCCCATAAAAACAATCAATCAGAGTAAGCACAATTTGGACCTAATCCCTTTCAGTAACAGCTAGGGCCTTAGCCCTTTTTAGTAACAGCAGCAATCTGGGCCTGAGCCCGTTCCAGTAACAGTAGTAGTCTGGGCCTAAGCCTATTAACATATCAGTACAGTATGCAAACAAGAGTCCTACCCAATCAATCCTCTACACACCATCTCCGTACCAACCCTACACACCATGTGGGGATAAAATCGACCCACTCATCCCTACACACCAAGTAGTACAGGTTGTGGCACTAAAACAGTATTTGCAGTAGAGTTGCCAGTAATAGCTTATAGCCTTTCAGTACACCTCCTCCACAATCATATATCCCACCCCATGCAATGTAACATAATATAAATGTATATACAGTACAGATGGCATGCTCAATCAATCATACTTCACACAGGGGTAAAATAGTCACCTTACCAAAATAAGGGTCTAGGTACACTTACCGGCCCAAAAGTAGGTCCACAGTCATCTTGGGCGACCTGTGCAACCTTAACAGACAATTAGTGATAATGGGCCCATATTACAGGCTGATATGGCCCCACACGCTCGTATGGCCCACATAGCCCAGAAATAGCCTTAGCCGTGTAGTTTACATAGCCTGGCCCACTATTTACCATACTTTTATGTGATTTTTCCATGTGTGGCCCATAGGCCCATTGGGCCCACATGGCCCAATTCGGCCCAAAATGGTCCAATATTGTTTTGGTCCACGAAAACTCTCATGGCCATCTCCTCGACCACACGGCTTTGTTTTACAACACGGCCTGCCATACGGGCGGCCACATGCCCGTGAGGTGTCTATAGCCCACTTTTCGGCTTTCCGGCTTTTTTTTCCGTTTCACATCTAATGGTAGTGTTGTTGACACACGCTTGTTGCGATGTCGTAGCTGAACCAATTCTGAGATCGAGAACCTATGAGCAACCACAGCCCCCCATTATTCTACAACCATCGTTAATCCAAAATCATAATATTGAAACGCTTAACCAAATCATAGCTACTTACCAAACAAACAATCGCAGTACTCCGCTTGTTCCAAAACCACATATTCTCTCCAATGATTTACCTTCACATGAAACAGTTAATCGATTCATAAGAATCTACAATCCCACATAAATACATCTAGGGCTTAAAGCACTTACCAATAAAGGAGATATCACTTGTAGGGGAAAAGTAGTCGGCCTAACACCTTGTTATGAACTTGAGTCCCTAGCAAAAAGAAGTGTTAAATGGACATTTCCCCATGGTAGAAAAAGAGAAAACACAATCGATCAGCCTGAGAGAGATATAAGCTAAACCTTTGAGAGGAAAGTCAAATAAGGTTTGGCTAGGGAGAACAAACTGTAACACTTACCAATAGATCAAGGGGATTTCGACAGTCCTTCAGCAAGAAACAGCCAAGGAAAAAAAGAAAAGAAGAGAAGGAAGATGGTTAGGCCTTGACAAGATTTGGCCAAAACAAGAAGAACAAAAGAGTTGAGAGAGAAAGAGAGGAGAAGTAGGAATGAATCGGTCCACAAGTACGGCTAACAACCGAAAAGGGTTTGTGAGAGGAAGGAAAAGTGCTATTCAGCCAATAAGAAGAATATCAATTGAGAAAAAGTGAGTGAAGGATAGAAATCGGTGGACTAGAGGGCTAGACAGAAGAGTAGAATCAAACTCACAAAAACTGAAAGTGTACTCGAGACAGAATCCATGCAATGCACGGCTTCAGAATCAAAGGCGAAAAAGACCAAAAATGCCAAAACCTGAAATGAATAGCAAGAGAAGCTCCAGATACCTGATGCTGATACAACATGTCCTAGAAAACTGACTTTGCGTAAACAAAACTCGTATTTACTGAACTTTGCATATAACTATTTATCTTGCAAAGTCTATAACACAAGTCTCAAATGTTCGGCATGCTCAATTTCATCACGGGAATAAAACAAAATGTCATTTATGAACATAATCACAAATAGATCCAGATACTGTCTAAAGATTCGATTCATCAAATCCATGAAAACAGTAGTGAGTCCGAAAGGCATAACCAGAAACTCATAGTGTCTGTACCTTGTTCGGAGAGTAGTCTTTGGCACATCGGAGTCTTTAGCTCGTAACTGATAGTAGCCAGGTTTCAAATCTATCTTTGAAAACACTGTAGACCCTTTCAGTTGATCGAATAGGTTATTAATTTGTGGCAATGGATATTAATTCTTTAGTCACCTTATTGAGCTGTCTATAGTTAATACACATTCTCATAGTTCTGTCTTTCTTTTTCATAAATAAAACTGGTGCACCCCAGAGAGAGAAACTCAGTCGCACGAAACCTCTATCTATCAATTCTTGCGACTGAGTTTTTAATTTTTTTAGTTCAGTAGGTGCCATTCTGTACAAAACAATCGATATCAGAGTCGTCCTCGATGCTAACTCAATACCAAACTTTAGCTCTCGGATAGGTGGAAAACTCGAAAATTTTTCAAGAAACATATCCGAATGCTCGCACACAATTGGTACTAATTTGATCTTTTTTTTCGGCCACTTTACCATCAAGCAGATATGAAAAGTAAGCTTCACAACCCTTTCTCACATACTTTTGAGCTAACATCGAAGATATCACTACCAGTAAACCATTCGGATTATTAGATTCAATCCGAATAATCTCATCATTCTGGCACTGTAAATCAATAGTCTTTCTTTTGCAATTTACGATAGCTTCCTGCAAAGTCAACCAGTTCATACCCAAGATTGTATCGAATTCGTCAAGTGGCAACAACATCAAGTCAGTTGAAAAACACGAATCTTGAATCATCAAAGGACAATTATTACACACTTTATCAACCATAACACATCGGCCCAAGGGGTTCAATACTCTAATCACAAACTCAGTAAACTCAACAGGCAAAGTCTTACTGAATACTACGGTCTCACACACATAAGAATGAACCAGGATTAATCAATGCAATTACACTAGTATCATAGAGAGTGAATGTACCAGTAATAACATCTGGGGATGAAGCCTCCTCACGAGCATGTATGGCATAAGCTCTAGCAGGTGCATGAGCCTCAGATCGAACTGTCGTGTCTTTAGTTCCTCTTTGACTGCTACACACATTACCCGTATTTCTAGGCGGTCTACCTCGAGTTGGCATGTTACTTGGTCTCGCATTCTGTACTGTGCTTTGCTCAGTTAACTCAGGGCATTCACAAACGAAATGATTCGTCGATCCACATTTAAAGCAAGCTCGATCATGCAATCTACAACTTCCGGGATGTCGTTTACCGTAATGTTTACACTCAGGTTGGTTCAATCTAACATTACCAACACTAGCTACTGAAGTAGCCCTCGAGCTCACAGGTGGTCTATCCCGATCCCGTCTAGGATATCCCGAAGTAGCCTTAGAATGGCTAAAATCATCTCGAAACTTCTTTGATGCCAACTGAAATGTTTTACTCGATGGTCTCTTACGTGAATATCTAGCTTCAAAATTAGCTTTTCTTTTCTCTTTCCTGAGCTCTTCGGCTTTGCATGCTCGCTCAACCAGTACTACGAACTCTTTTATTTCAAGTATGCCAACTAGAAGTTTAATGTCTTCATTCAACCCCTCTTCGAATCTTTTACACATGATAGCTTTAGTCGAAACAAACTTACGGGCATATCTGCTGAGTCCCACAAATTTTTGTTCATATTCTGTCACAGTCATCTGACCCTGTTTCAACTCCAGAAATTCTTTGCGCTTCTTGTCAATAAATCTCTGGCTGATATATTTTTTACAGAACTCAGTCTAAAAGAAGTCCTAGACCACCTGTTCTTTTGGAACCACCAATACTAATGTATTCCACCAGTGATGTGCAGTGTCTTGTAGCAAAGATATGACACATTTTAAACATTCATCTAGGGTACAGGATAGCTCATCAAACACGCGGATAGTATTATCAAGCTAGAATTCAACTCGCTAAGCATCATCATCATCAGTATCTCTGAATTCTTTAGCCCCGTGTTTTCTGATTTTATCAACATGAGGCTTATGTAATCTTAACGGATCACTCACTTGAGGTATAACAGGTATTAGAGAAGGATTAGTCGGGGGTGAAGGTTATTGTACATTGGATTCGTCTGGATATACTGAGTAAACCAGTCATTCATCATTTGGTAAAAGGCTTGTTTAGCCTCTCCCTCTTGGTTACTTGAAGTCGGTTAAGAATCAACCAGAGCTGTCCCTTGCGCTAGAGCAAGCGCTATACTCTCGACATCATCAAATACGGCTCTATTGGGATCCATTTACTATACAGAAACACATTTTCAAATGTCAGAAGTCATCGCACTATTACAGTATAAAATATGGCATGTATAGCTAGACTCACACACGCTATGTTAGTCCTAGAATCTACTAAATCGTAGCTATGATACTAATCAAATGTAACACCCCTAACCCATATCCATCGCTAGAAAGGGTTTACGAGGTATTACCAAACTAAACCCAACTTTTCGATAATCATATATACACATAGAAATTAATCATCTTGAAGCATCACAACTGAACAAATACTAAATCAAACCAAAAATTACAAGTTACACATAAATTAAATAACATACAACCATAATCGTTATCAAATGGCCGGATATAAGCATATTAATTTAAACATCTCATTATTCATTATTTAAAACCAAACATACATGCAATCTTTATTATAATTCTATCTAAACCAACTTATTTATTAAAAACCAAAGGTACTATTCATATGGTCATTTACTAAATCTTTAGCTGAACATATATATATATAACATGCAAAACACATATGCCTTATTTGATGCCACCTTCTATTATGCTCAATCACTTTACAGATATGAAACATTTCCAGTAACCAAACCGAATATCAAACATATTATTTTAACCTTCACACCAACACATCAATTATATTTATATATATTGATATAATACATATTAACTATTCATCTAACATTTTAGCATACCAACTAAAATTTTAACATGCTATTATCACATATCAATCAAATTAGCAAAAATCATATTCAAAACTAATTTAATAGCCACATATCCAGCTAAATATATATATCTATATAGCCAAAACAATCCAACTTTAATAACAAATACATAACATGTAACACCCCCACGCCCGAAACCGTCACCGGAGTCAAGCTTGAGGTGTTACTAAACTTATCTTACCTTTTAAACAACTCTAAACCACTTATTTTAATTTTCGGAATAAACTGTTTTTCTGCGTCATGGTTTCTGAAAAATTCATTTCTCGAGTTTCAAAACTCAAAATTAAGATCCGTAAATTTTTCCTGAAACTAGACTCATGTATCTATCTACTAATTTTTTTCTAGAATTTTTGACGAAGCCAATTAGTACATTTTATTAGTTAAAGTTACCCCTATTTCAGAATTCTACTGCACTGGCCTCTACTTACTACGAACCATCTTTATCTCTGTACAAAAATTATATGACTATACCGTTTGTTTCTATTAAAACTAGATTCAATAAGGATTATAACCATATAAATTACACCACCTAATTATTTTTTTTAAATTTATGGTGAATTTCTAAATTTGGAACAGGGGATCCAGATACCCTATAAAATACAAAACCTTTACCTGTTTTGCTTATTCCATATGAAAATAGACACAACGAGCTTTAATTTCATATGTTATTCACCATCAACACATGTCTCTACAATTTCTTGTGATTTTTCAAAATCCCGTTATTTCTGATACTTGAATCTGTTTTTAAGTTACTTTCACATTTTTCTTAGTTTTCATGTGATAGTTACTACTTAATCATACATACTATTAAACATGTATATCATCAGCCATTCTATTAGCTAATCACTAGCAAGTATTTACACATCATTCATTGATCATATCATATCAAAAGAAACCAAGTTCCTATACATGCCATACACAAAATGAAACGTCTAACTATATCAATGTGATTTCTTCGATAGTGTGATAGGGTCTCCGACGTTTCGTTCGATCCCCGGGTGGCTTGATAAAAACTATAAAAAAAAGAAAATAAAGAGAGTAAGCACTAGGCTTAGTAAGCTTACAAGCAAATAAATTACAACATTCAACATAATGAATAATTATACATAATGTCACCTAGCCTCATAAACTTTTTTTACTTCTAATTTTCTACCTTCTTCTTTACTCACTTACCTTCTTTCTTACCTGACCTTTCACTATTCATAAATATAATCTACCTTCCCTTTTGATGATAATTCACTGTAATTTATCGTGTACAATGACCCGTTGAACCACTCGGAATACTAAGGATACTAGGGTCGTTCCTGTCTATCAATATCCTGCCAATGCCATGCCTTCGACATGGACTTACATGAATTATTCCTGTCTCTAATGCCATATATATATCTAATATGGGCTTACATGGCTCATTCCTGTCTCCAAAGCCATATATCTGATATGGACTTACATGGCTCATTTCTGTCCTGTCCTGTCCTGTCAACCCCAATATCCTAACATTCCTAAGGTTCAAACGGGGCTTCCTAATGCTTTTTCTCTGTCACTTCGCCTTTAATTCGACTTTAAATATTCTCAAAAAATAAGTATATAAATGCTGGAAATTGAAAATAATAATGTAAAATAAAAGAATATTTCATTTATTTACTGTAAACTTACCTCAATACAAAATGTGACTAAACTTTACAATTTAGTCCTTTACTTTTTCTTTTCCCCAATCTACTCCCGAATTTCGCTCTTCTTGATCTATAATAGCAAATTTAACTTATTTAATATTCACATTTATCAAAACAATCCTTGACCCAAACTTTGGCAAAATTACATTTTTGCCCCTAAACTTTCACATATTTGCACTTTTGCCCCAAGGCTCGTAATTTAAACTTCATCCTATTTTCTTATGTTTTATGACATGCTGATCATTTTTCCCTTCTATGACAACATCAAATTAACACTCCAACATGTACTTATGACTATTAGGTATTTTTACCGATTAAGCCCTTTTACTCGTTTTCACTTAAAACCGAGTAGCACAAGTTGTCTAACATAATTTAAAACCTCATATTCTATCATAAGACATCAAAATAAACACTTTTCACCTATGGGTATTTTTCCAAATATGAACCCTAACTTAAATTATTGCTAGCATAAGCTTTATCGAGCTACCGGGACTCCGAAAACGTAAAGAACATTAAAAACGGGGCTTGGAATCACTTAATATGGAGCTTGAAAGCTTGAAACAAACCCTAGCTATGGAGAACCCTTGAAATTTCGTGCTAATGAAGAAGATGATGAATTTTGTGTTATTTTTCCCTTTTTACTTCATTTAATATCCAAATGACCAAAATGCCCTTCCTTATTAAACTTTCAAAAATTCCATCCATGTCCTATTTTGTCCATGAACTTAGAAATTGGTGAAATTGTTATTTAAACCCTCCTAATTAATATTCCAAAGCAATTTCATACTAAAAACTTCTAGAATGCAAGTTTTGCAAATTATTTGATTTAGTCCCTAATTTCAACTTAAGCACTTTATGCATAGAATTTCATCACGAAATTTTCACACAATCATGCAATCATATCATGAACCTCAAAATAATAATAAAATAAATTTTTCTACCTCGGATTTGTGGTTTAGCAACCACTGTTCCGTTTAGGCCCTATTTCGGGATGTTACATAACACCTCAAATATTTAATAGCCACCGAAAGTTAATTCACCTATTTGCCGAATCCAAACATGGTTGTTTTTCAAGCTTTTCATTACATCTAAAATCATATTTACCACCAATGAACAAAGGCATACAAATATTGTCCATACCTACTCCATCACATAACTGAATATCAATATTCCAAATTATAGCCATTTACCTAATATATTTTCTACTTATATTTTAAATATATCACTCAATAAAATATCTAACCACAATTTCACTTCATACTAATGATACCAAACACATACACTTTGGTATAATTTACATTCGGCTAACACATATATAATTTCACATATTTCATTTCAGCATATAAAATTCATATTTAATTAAAATAAACAATATCTATTTGCTTATAAACTTACCTCGGATAATGAAAATCGGAACGGGACGGCTAATCGACAAATTTAGTTTTCCCCCGATCCAAATCCGATTTCTTTGGTTCTTGATCTAAACATATTCAAATTAAACTCAGTCAAGCATATGTTATTCAAATTAAACTCATTCACACATATTTTCACTAAGTTTAGTCCATAAACACATAAATGGGCAAATTGCAATTTTACCCTAACATTTTACACTTTTTACAATTTAGTCTAAATTGCACAAAACACAAAACATGCAAAAATTTGCACGTACCATGTTTAGGCCAAATGTTCCATGTGTTCATACAAGTCCATACATTTCATTTATTTCACATTTTAGTCCCTCAATTTATTATTTTTGCAATTTAGTCCTAATTACTCAAAATCATCAAAAATTCCAATTCAAAATGTTAATCTAAAACATATCTTTCATATTTCATCAACTATCATCACAAAGCTCAAATATTCATCAATGGCATAACTCAAAATATTCATCAAAATAAAAAATTCAAGCATGGGCTTTGTACATTACACTCCAACGATCTCAAAAACGTAAAAATTATCAATAACTGAGCTAGTTACATACCTTGATTAAGCTATCAAATGGCCGAACCCTTAAAAGCTTTCTTTTCTTTTTCTTTTCTTTAGTTTCGGTCACCAAGAACAAAAATATGAATGAATTATAATTGTTTTATGTTTTATGATATATTAACATATTAATAAATTTACATATTTAACCTTTATTATAAAATATAAAACCATTAAATCATGGTCATTACCGTCCACTACATATTATTATGGCCAAATTGCATTTTAAATGACTGCATTTTTAAAGACAACAACAATTCAACCCTTACACATTAAACTATCAAGTTTTCATTTTACACGATTAACCCATTTTATTAATCATGCACTCAAACGATAAAATTAAATCACAAAAATTTCACACATACAAATTCACACATAATAAACACAGAAAAATAATTTTAAAATATTTTTCTGACTTGGATTTGTGGTCTCGAAACCACCGCTCTGAATAGGGTGTAAATCTGGTTGTTATATTTATCTTGATCTAAATAAATAAATTCAAACAATTTAATAACTATTCTATTCAATTCTATCCAAATTTGCATTTTTGAAGAATTACACTTTTACATCTAATATTTTGATTTATTTATAATTTAGTCCTTAAGCTCGTAAAATGAAATTCATGCAAGCTCTTAATAGCCCTTACATTTCATTATTTCACAAATTACACCATAGACATTTCACATTTTACAATTCAATCCCTAATTGACAAATTAATCAAATAACAAAAGTTTTTTTTATCTAACAACAAGGTTTGATATTCTATCATCAAACTTCACAAAAACATAGATTCATTCATGAAAAAACTTGAATCTTTTAACAGTTTTGCAATTAAGTCCTTGGGCTAGCTAGAGTAAGCTACAACGACTCCAAAAGTATAAATCATTAAAAACGGGACTGAAATTCACTTACATGCATTAGAAAACCCTAGCCGAATACACAAGCTCCTTCCATGGAGTTTTTCTCCCTTATTTTCAGTGCAAAAAGATGAACCAACAAGATAACATTTTTGTTTTCATTATTTTACTTAGTTTATTTATTAAATTACAACTTTAACCTTAATTATTAACCTTTAAAACCATTAAATAAGTGTCCATATTTGTCCACTAAAAATACTAGTGGTCTAATTACCATTTAAGGACTCATACATTAATGTTCTATAATTATTTAATACCTTTAGCTACTAGAACTCCACTTATGTGCCTCTTATGATTTAGTCCTTTTTATATAATTAAGCATGCAAACGGTAAAATTTCTTAACGAAATTTTTATACGATAATGATAACATGTTATAGACATTAAAATAATAAAATAAATATTTTCACGTCAGATTTGTGGTCCCGAAACCACTGTTCCAATTTTACTGAAAATGGGCTGTTACATGAATTTTTGTCCTAAAAAATCTTACTAGAAAAAAGGTTCAGATATTGCTTTCCCATGGCTTCCTCGGGTTTCCATGTGGCTTCCTCTATATCGTGACGTTGCCAAAGAACCTTTATTAAAGTTATACTCTTATTTCTCAATTCTTTAACCTCTCGAGCCACAATTTTGATCGGTTACTCATTGTACGGCATATCAGGCTGAATCTCAACATTCGTCAGTGAAATAACATGTGAATGGTTAGATCGGTACCGTCGTAAACATAGATACGTGAAATACTTTATGAATCTTTTCTAATTCTGACGGCAAAGCTAAACGGTAAGCTACTGACCCAATTCTTTCAATAATCTCACACGACCCAATAAATTGTCGGCTTAGCTTTCCTTTGTGACCAAAACAAAGAACTTTCTTCCAAGATGATACTTTCAGGAATACTCTGTCGCCGATTTGAAATTGAAAGTCTTTACGTTTAAGATCTGTATACGATTTCTGTTGATCTGAAGGTACTTTCACTTTTTCTTCGATCTCTCTAATCAAATCAACCTCGTGAACCTTTTTCTCATTGAGCTCAGTCCAATATAAGGGAGTTCAGCATTTATGACCATACAAAGCTTCATACGGTGTAATCTTTATACTTGACTGATAATTGTTATTGTATGCAAACTCAACCAATGGTAAATATATCTCCTAGTTGGCTTTGAAATCTAATACACAACAACAAAGCATATCCTAGAGTATTTGAATTACTTGCTCGAACTAACCATCGGTCTAAGGATGAAATGCAGTGCTAAAATGCAATCGCCTACCTAGAGCTTCCTTTAACTTTCCCTTGAATCATGATGTAAACCACAAATCTCTATCCGAAATTATAAAAACTAGCACCCTGTGCAATTTGACAATCTCGGTAACATATAATTGAGCCAATCTCTCAAGGGAATAATCTGTACATACAGGAATAAAATGTGTAGATTTCGTCAGATGATCAATAAAAACCCAAATTCCATCTTTCTTCCTTGGAGACAAGGGTAATCCCAATACGAAATCCATGGTAACACGCTCCCATTTCCATTCCGGTATCTTTACTGGCTGTAACAAACCAAAAGGTACCACCGGTACATTTGTTTCAAATCACTGTACATTTTATTGCTACTAGGATGAATGGATAAGCTACAACTATGAGCTTCATGCAAAATCTTCCAGATGAGCTCCGAATTCCTCGGTACACAAATTCTGCCCCTAAAAAGTGAACAGTCATCGGATTCAGTTTGAAAATCTGAATCAAGAGTTGAGTCACTCTATTTCCTTTTAGCTAATAACACATCATCACTTTTTTGAACTTCACAGATCTGTCGTAAAAATATCGGTATGGCTTTCAATTAAGCTAAGATCGAACCATCATCAGACAACGTCAAACGTGTATTCAACACTTGCAAAGCATGCAAAGACTTTCTACTTAGAGCATCAACAACAATATTTGCTTTACCTAGATGATAATCAATAATTAAATCATAGTCTTTCAATAGCTCGAGCCACCTGCGCTGTCTCAAATTCAAATCTTTTTGCGACATTAAATACTTCAAACTTGTGTGATCTTTAAAAATGTGACTTTTTTTTCCGTATAAATGATGTCGCCAAATCATCAACGCAAATAAAATGGCTGCTAGATCTAAATCCTGTGTCGAATAATCTTTTTCATGTGGCTTTAACTGAATGGAAGTGTAAGCTATTACCTTGCCTTCTTGCATTAGAACACAAGCTAAACCATTCAAAGAATCATCACTGAAAACCACAAACTCTTCACCTGACTCAGGCTGAATTAACACTGGTGCCTCGGTCAACAACGCTTTCAACTAATTGAAACTTTGTTGACATTTCTTAGACCACACGAACTTCACATCCTTTTGCAATAATCTCATCATCGATTTAGCAATCATCAAAAATCCCTTGATGAACCTTCTATAATATCTAGCTAGTCCCAAAAAACTTTTAATCTCAAATACATTTTTCAGAGACTTCTAATCAACAACAGTTGAAATTTTGCTCAGATCTACTTGATGCCATCTGCCGACACAACATGTCTTAGGAGACAAACTTCTCGGAGCTAGGATTCACATTTGCTAAACATAGCGAATAATTACATTTTGTGTAAATTTTGCAAAACAATTCTTAGATGCTCGGCATGCTCGGATTCATCCCGTGAATAAATAAAAAAATCATCGATGAATACCACAAAAATTCAATCTAGATACGGTCTGAAAATTCTATTAATCAAATCCATAAATACCATATGCGCATTGGTTAAACCAAACGCATCACTAAAAATTCATAATGTCCGTACCTAGTTCTAAATGCAGTTTTTGGCACATCTATATCTTTAACTCACACTTGATAATAACGAAAACGCAAATCGATCTTGGAAAATACTGTCACACCATTCATCTGATCAAATAGATCATCAATACGCGGCAATGGATATTTGTTCTTTATTTTCACCTTGTTGAGTTGTCTGTAATCGATAAATAACCGTATAGACCCATCTTTCTTCCTAAGAAATAAAATAGGAGCAGCCCAAGGAGAAAAGCTAGGCCGAGCAAAGCCTCTATTTGTCAACTTTTGCAACTGTGCTTTCAACTCTTTCAATTTTGTACGTGCCATTCTGTATGGTGCTATAGATATCGGGGATGTTCCCAGGATCAACTGAATTCCAAATTCTAGCTCTCGAGTCGGAGGTAGCCTTGGTAACTCTTCTTGAAACACATCTGAGAATTCACATAAAATTGGAACCGATGCTAGTTTCATTTCCAAAATTCTGGAGTAAACTATAGAAACGAGGTATGCTTCACAATCCTTTTTAACATGTTTCTGTACTGTTATAGTAGAGACTACACTAGATGTACCATCCAATCTGTCTCATTCAGTTCGATCCCGTTTACCATCCCGATATTTAAGCACAATATATTTTCTTCTACAATTCACAATAGCATCATGCTATGTTAACCAGTCCATTCCCAGAATCACATCAAACTCATCAAAAGGTAAAAACATTAAATTAGCGGGAAAGTCGTAACCCTTAATTTTTAGTGGGCAAGACCTACATAACTGATTAACTAGAACACATTGAACCAAAGGATTCATAACTTTAATAGTATATTTGTAACACCCCTAACCCGTATCCGTTGCCAGAATAGGGTTACAAGGCATTACCATATAATACACCACATTCACATACATTTATGCAATCATACTCATATAATACTTTGTCCCTTATAAGGTCCTAAAAGACCTTAAAACATGCTTAAAAATGATTCAAGACTAAACTGATAACATTCACAAACTTTGAGATACCTAGAAAATTTTCCAACATTTCAAGGTCACACTCTCGTGTGAACAGGCCGTGTGCCTCACACAGCTAGCAGACACACTCCTGTCATAGGCTGTGTGAAAACAGGGCATACATACCGACTTGCACCACATGGCTGAGGACACGCCCATATGCCAGGTCGTGTGAAATCTAACGGGTTACTGACTTGGGTCATACGGCCGACCACATGCCCATGTTCTAGCCCGTGTGTCACACACGGCCAGTAGACATGCCCGTGTGTCTAGGCCGTGTCAAAAATATAGGGTATACTGAATTTAAATTGAAGGGTACCCCAGGGGACAAATTACCATATAACACGACTGTGTGTCACGCACGGCTGAGGCACACACCCGTGTCTCTGCCAGTGTGGACAAAAATAGGCCATTTGCAAAGGCAATTTGCCACCCTTTTCTCATACACACCTAGCCATTAAAATGATATCATTTCATCACATATATGGGCAACCAAAACATACCAATCATATATAATTCATATCATTTCATAATCAACCATTTCACTACTTAAATTCTCAACCACAATCATGCCAAAACCATCAAGCTTGCATAACTTCTAAATGCATTTCATCATCATCATCATCTTATCACCTATTTCAAACTATAAGACTTACCATTTCAATATCATATAATCAAGTCACAACATACCATTATTCCAACCTTAAGACTCCCATTTACAACTAATTAAAATAACAACCATATAACTATACCAAATAAGCCAACATATAAGGCATTATATAGGTCACATAAATAACTTATCAAACGGATAACTTAAGCCAACTTAAATGGCCAAATTCACACCAACATTTACAAGCCAAATCTCATGGATAAAATCAATCTCAAAACATACACAATAACACTAGCCTATACATGCCATATACCATATACACAAAGCTCCAAAAGGACCAACAAGATGATCGATAGTGCGATGACGTATTCCCAATGATCCACGAGTCAGACCTAGCTTCAATAATTTATAAAACATTGAAAGAACACATAAAATAAGCTTTAAAAGCTTAGTAGGCCATGTACAAACAAAGCTATCACATGCATATTTGTATTTCAGCTCAAATAAGTTTAACATAGCTAATACCATTCAAATTCACAAACCTTTCCATTGAACATATATTCAATGTCTGAATCAAGTTCATCAAATATTTCCCCTTTTCAATATTCGTATGAATTTCGTATGGACCTGAGTCACTTAGCTCATTCACATATTCTTTCTCAACTTGACTTTTCCCGTTGAACTATTCGGAATCATTAAGGATACTCGAAAATCACATAAGCTCGTACAATGCCATATCCTAGATATGGCCTTACATGTTATCACATATCGATGCCACTGTCCTAGACAGGGTCTTACACGAAATCGATTAACGATGCCAATATCCCAAACATGGTCTTACACATAATCTCAATACAATGCCAATGTCCCATACATCATCTTACATGTAATCATATTTTGGTAACCTAATGTCATGACATCAGTATCCTATACTATTCCTAGGGTTCGTACGGGACTTTCAAATATCGTAACTTCATCGATCCATTCCCGTACTTGCTCGTTCAATATTCATAGCAATTCAATGATAATAAGACATATATAATTTAATTCAAATACATTTATTTGCATTTGAACTTACTTCGTAGTCGGAATAGACGAATCAGATTGATTACTCGATAACTTTCGATTTCCCTCGATCTAAATCTGATTTCTTCCTTTCAGGACCTATATAAATTAAAAATTAACTATTTTATTCCTCAATTCATTCAATTTCATCCAAAGCACACAACTTGGGGCATTTTACACATTAACCCTATAATTTGACATTTCAAACAATTTAGTCCTTATTTCACAAAATCACAAATTACACAATTTTTTTCTAATTTCATGCTAGCCAAATTTCATATAGCTTCATATAAGCCCATATTTTCATTTATTTCACACATTTAACCACACATTTTCCTCTTTTCACAAATTAATCCCTTTTTTGAAATTTCACTAAAAATCACTTTATAAAACATAATAATCTATTAATAAATACTCATATTCCATCATCAAACATTCATGAAATCAAGCATTCATCAATGGAAATTTCAAAATCATTAACACTTTCAAAAATTGAAGCATGGGCTAGCTAGAACACGAAGTAACGTTCATAAAAACATAGAAATCATAAAAAACCGAGATGAAATGAACTTACACTCAAGCTTAAAGATAGCCAAATGCATGAAAGCTTGCCAAACCTTATTTCTTTCCTTAGTTTCAGTCAAAAAGATGAATAAAGATGAACATTTGGTTTTGTTTTACTTTAATTATCATTTAATAACCATTTTATAATTTTAACCTTAATTAAACTATTTAAAAACAACTTAATGGATGCCCATTTATGAAAATTTCCGCTGTCAATGGTCTAATTACAACATAAGGACCTTTCATTTAATAATCCATGATAATTAAGCCCTTTAACAAGTGGAATACAACTTTATCATTTTACGCGATTTAGTCCTCTTTCTCAAATTGAGCTATTAAACGATAAAATTAGCTCACGAAATTTTAACTCATATAGATTCACATACTGTAAAAACAAAAAATAATACTAAAATAATTTTATGACCTCAAATTTGTGGTTCCAAAGCCACTATTCCAATTTAGCTAAAACTGGGTTGTTATAACTCTCCCCCTTAGGATTTTTGTCCTCGAAAATCTTACAAGCGAATAGGTTTGGATTTTGCTTTCACATAGCATCCTCGGGTTCCCATGTAGCTTCTTCAACTCCGTGTCGATGCCATAATACATTTACTAACTCTATTATGTTATTTCTCAATTCTTTGATCTCACGAGCTAGAATTCAGATCAGTTCTTCAATATACAATAAGTCTGACTAAATCTCCACTTCGGTTGGGGAAATAACATGCAAAAGACTAGATCTATATCATCGAATCATTGATACATGAAACACATTATGAATCTTTTCTAACTCAGACGACAATGCTAGTCGATAAGCCACTGGTCCAACTTGCTCGATAATTTCATACGGCCCGATGAATCTCTGACTCAATTTTCCTTTACAACTGAATCGAAGTATTTTCTTCCATAGTGACACTTTCAAAAATATTTTATCCCCGATCTAAAATTAAAGATCTTTTCGTTTCAAGTCTACATATGATTTCTAACGATTTGATGCTGCTTTCAAACTATCGCGAATCACTTTTACTTTTCTTTTATTTCTTTGATCATATTGATCTCGTGAATCTTATTTTTGCTAAGCTCAGTCCAGTACAATGGTGTTCTACATTTACGATCGTATAAAGCTTCGTATGGTGCCATCTTTATACTTGATTGGAAGCTATTGTTATATGTGAATTCAATCAACGACAAAAATTTTTCCCACATACCTTCAAAATCAAGACTGCAACAACGTAACATATCCTCGAGTATCTAAATAACTCACTCGGTTAACCATCCGTCTGCGGGTGAAACGCAGTACTGAAATGTAACTTTGTACCTAATGCATCTTGTAGTGTCTTCCAAAATTATGAAGTGAATCTCGAATCTCGATTTGATACAATGGAAATAGGTACCCCGTGTAATCTCATAACCTCGGAGATATATAACTCAGCTAACTTATCAAGTGAGAAATCCGGACGTACAAGAATGAAATGATCTGATTTCGTCAATTTATCAACAACAACCCAGATTGCATCTTACTTGCACAGAGATAGGGGTAAACCCAAAACAAAATCCATAGTCACTCTATCCCATTTCCACTCGGGAATCATAATAGGTTGTAATAAACCTGACGACACTTGATGTTTAGCCTTTACTTGTTGACAGATCAAACATTAGAAACAAACTCTAAAATGTCACATTTCATACCATGCCACCAATAAAGCTGTTTCAAGTTGTTATACATTTTTGTGCTTCCCGGATGAACAGATAAACGACTACTATGTGCTTTATTCAAAATCATCTAAATCAACTCTGAATTTCTCGGGACACATATTCGACCTTTGAATCTTAAACAATCATCTGAATCAACTTGAAACTCTAAATCAAGGTTCAAATCACATTGAGTTCTTTTAGCTAACATTTCATTATCAGTCTTCTGAGCTTCATAAATCTGCTGTACAAACAACGGTCTCGCTTTTAACTCAGCTACAATCGAGCCGTCATCAGATAGAGTGAACTGAGTATCTATTACAAGTAAAGCAAATAAAGATTTTCGGCTTAATGCATCAGAAACAACATTTGCTTTTCTCGAATGATAGTCAATCACTAGCTCGTAATCTTTCAATAGTTCTAGCCATCTCTGCTGTCGCAAATTTAAATCTTTCTAAGTCATCAGATATTTTAAACTCTTGTGATCTGAATAAACATGACATTTCTCACCAAACAGATAATGGCTCCAAATCTTTAACGTAAACACAATGGCTGTTACCTCTAAATCGTGTGTCGGGTAATTCCTTTCATGCAGATTTAACTGTCTCGAGGCATAAGCTATGAATTTTCCTTCTTGCATCAAAATAAAGCCCAAACCATTCAATGATGCATCACTATAGATCACAAATTCTTTACCTGATTCTGGTTGTACTAATACTAGAGCTTTAGTCAAAAGAATTTTCAGTTGATCAAAACTTTTCTGACATTTTTCGGACCATTCGAACTTTACATCTTTTAGCAATCTCGTCAATGGAATCAAAATCATCAAAAAGCCATTTACAAACTGTTGGTATAGCCAGCTAGTCCCAGAAAACTGAGGACTTCAGATACATTTCTTGGAGACTTCTAATCCATTATTACAGAAACCTTGCTCGGATCAACTCGAACACCTGACGTTGACACAATATGCCCAAGAAAATCAACTTCGCGCAACCAGAATTTACATTTAGTGAACTTTGCATATAATTGTTTGTCTCACAAAGTCTGCAATACAATCCTCAAATGTTTGGCATGCTCATTTTCATCTTGCGAATATATCAAAATATCGTCAATAAAAAAAATTGATCTAAGTACAATCTAAAAATCAATTTCATTAAGTCCATAAAGACAGATGGTGCATTCGTTAGTCCGAAAGGCATAACTAAGAATTCATAATGGCCATAATTGTAATAGCCCAATTTTAGGTCCTAGTCAGAATAGTGGTCTCGAGACCACAAATCCAGAGTTAAATAAATTATTTTATAATTATTTAGGTGTTATATCATGTTTATATTAGTGCATAAAAATTTTGGTGAGTTAATTTTGTCGTTTGTGAGCCCAATTGCGAAAAAGGACTAAATCGCATAAAATGAAAAAGTCTTAAATTGATAGCTAAGGGTGTCAAATTTTCCATGCATCATAAATTGGGGTCTTTAAAGTGAAATTAGGCCATTAAATAGGTGATGGCCAGCCATGGGACAATAAATTAAAATAGTCAAGCATTAGGTGAAGTTTGGTGATTTATTTTAACCAAAATGAAATAAAATAAAAGACAGATGATATCATCATTTTTCACTATTTCTCTCCACCTAAAATTCAACCATTTTTGGGGGTTTTGAGCTTCAAAACTTTAGAAACTTGTTCCTCTTACAGGTAAGTGATTTACATACTTTTTGTTGATGACTTTTACATTTTTGGACCCCTTGAAGCATGAGCTTTCAAATGAGGGGACTATCTTACAAAATGGTGGAGAGTTTAGGGTTTTGTATGAAATCATATGTGTAGTTTTCTAAATTTTTATTGAAGAATATGAGTATTAGATGTGTAATAAATAACTTTTGTGAAGGGTTTCTTCATGAAAACCTTAATAGGGACTATTTGGTATAAGTTGGAAATTTGTTGATCAATGGGTGAGATAGTGGAAATTTTGGATTGCTATAAGAGTATTAAGGGTTTTTCTTGGCTTTTGATAGGATGAAATTCGATAAAAATCAATTTTCAAACCTAGGGGTAAAATTGTCATTTTCTAAAAGTCTAGGGGCAAAATAGTCATTTTGCCCAAGTATATATTATTGAGTGCCTAGATTGATAAAATGGTTAAATTTATGAATTTTTGTTATTATAGATTAAGAAATTCAGACTCCGAACTTAGACTGGAGGAAAGCCAAGCAAATTGATTAGACCGACTTGACACCATATTTTGCAACCGAAGTAAGTTGTATGTAAATAATACAACTACATTGCTAATGTGTGTGTTGATTTGTATTTGAATTAATATAGCATGAATTGCTTGATTGTGGAATTGAAAAAGTATAATGATAATAGAGATAGTAGAGTTCCCGTTTGAACCTGGGAAATAAATCGGATATCCATGCCATGACAAATGAGTTACTATGGGCTAGTGTAAGACGTGCCTGGGACATGCATCGGCCACATTATGAAAGCCTATGTAAGACCATGTTTGGGACATGGCATCGCATCGAGACAAGTGTTAGTGTAAGACATGTCCGGGACATGCATCAGCCTCGAGACGTAAGCCAATGTAAGACATGTCTGGGACATGCATCAGCTACGAGATGATAGTCAATGTAAGACCATATCTGGGATATGGCATTGGCACCCTACCCCATGTTTGAGGCTTGTCTAATATCCGATAAAGTTTCGAATGGTTCAACGGTGAGAGATGTAGTTTAAGCTAACGAGTAAGTTATAACCATGTTGTGAGTGGTAGAGATACTTAATTGACCTGCATGAGATATGAGCTCACTATATGCTATGAGATTTATATGGATAGTGATGAGTAAGTTGTGCTTATTCCATTTTTGTGTGATGAGCATGTTGAAGAATGGTAAAATTTTTGTCATATATTTATTTGTGTGCAACTTACTAAGCTTTATGCTTACTCCCTCTCTTTTTCCCATTTTCTTATAGTGATGCTTAAATAGCTCAAGGATTCAATGGACGTCGAAGGCCATGATCATATTGTCATCCAAAGCACTCGGTATAGTTAGACTTCTTGTTTTTGAGTATGGCATGTATATGGCTTAGAATTTATTGTTTTATGTCCTTGAGAAATTGGCCAAATGTGTGGCTTGGGTTAAATCCTTTCATTTTTATAAGGCCATGGGTAATGGTAAATATTCATTTTGATATTGTATAGTAGATGTTACTTTTTATGGATGAGTAAATTTGCACAATTAAAATGATGTCTATTGTGGTTGATTTGACCATATGATGTGCCCTTGTATTGGTATAGAGTGATCTTATGTAGGTTATGTAAGTAAGGTTGGCAAAGAGGCTTGGTAAATAGCCTTATTTTGTCCATACTGGTAGATACACGGGCATGTTTCTAGGTCGTGTGTGACACACAACCAGCCCCATAGGCGTGTTGTCTGGCCGTGTGTCCCCTACACGTAAATTTTGTAAGTCAGTATGCATAATAGTAAATAAATAGGCAGAGACACGGCGATGTATCTAAGCCGTGTGAAGGGCACGGCCTAGCACAGGGGCGTGTTCCTTGGCTGTGTAACCCTTAAGAAATGCTGACGCCAGAAACAGAATGTCCAGGTTTTTGCACACGGGCGTGTCATGGCCTTGTGAAAGACACGGGCCACAGACACGAGTGTGTGCTAGGTCTTGTGAAAACCCCTGTAGGTATGAATTTAGAATTAATTCCACACGGGTGTCAGACACGGGCGTATCCCTGTATTGCCTAGGCCGTGTGAGCCACACGGACTAATAGCACGACCATGTCAAATTGGTCACACGGGCGTGTTGCTCCTCCCACACGGGCGTGTGCCCCTATGCAAGTGTCATTTTTCTAAAGTTGACTAAAGAACCTGAGTTATTTTCGAATGATTTTCGATGTGTGTTTTGGGCCTTGTAGGCCCATATTAAGGACGTGTTGATAAGCTTGAGAAAGTTTTAAATTTTTCCAAGTCTTGGAGACTCGGAATTGGTCGTAAGCACGAGTTTAAGTTAGGTAACGCCTCATACTTTGTCTCAGCGTATGAAATAGGTATGAGGTGTTCCATTTAGTGGTATCAGAGCATGGTTTAGTCAGTTCTAGGCTAACCTAGCATGAGTACAAGTCTAGCTGTACATGCCATAATTGTATATTGATAATGTGGTGACTCTTGATGAGATAAATTGTGTTTTATTCATATAGTTGATGGATCTTGACGTAGCTACGGTAGATGACTTGGAAAGTAATGTGCCGACTCCCGCTGAAGGGACTGTGCCAGTTGATAGTGGGCCCATGACCATGAGTCAGGGCGAAAGAGCTAGAGAAGCTTACTTCCATATGATGGACGTGTGGTATTCAAAGTTTATTCATACGAATACAACTACTTCACCTCCCCACCTTCTTCGATTCCTCAGTATGCCCTATAGCTTTACAATGAGTGTATTTGGTTAGGAGAGAGAAATCCCTAGTAGATAAGATATGAAAGCAAGGGGCTGAAGAATTTCGGGCTAAGATTGATGATGACCTGGAGAGAGCAAAATTTTGGTTAGAAAATACCATTAGGGTATTTGATGAGTTATCGTGCATGCCTGAAGAGCACATGAAGTGCGTAGTGTCACTCCTACGAGACTCAACCTATCAATGGTGGAACACACTTGTGTTAGTTATACTAAAGGAAAGGATTACATGGGAATTCTTCCAAGAAGAGTTCCAGAATGAGTACATTAGTAAGAGGTTTATGGACCAGAAAAGAAAAGAGTTTTTAGAGCTGAACCAAGGCCGTAAGACAGTAACAGAGTATGAACGCGATTTCGTAAGGCTTAGCAAATACGCTAAGGAATGCGTGTCTACCGAAGCCATCATGTCCAAGATATTTGAGGATGGATTAAATGAAGACATCCGATTGTTAGTTGGCATCTTAGAATTGAGAGAATTCGCGGTGCTCATGGAGAGAGCACACAAGGCAGAGAAATTGGCCAAAGAGAAGAGAAAAGATGATATTGAGTCTTGAGACTCAAGGAAAAGACAGAAGGGGAAATTATAGCAAACCTCATCTAAAAGATCTAGAGAGTTTCCTTCCCGATCCAACGCGTGTAACACCCCGAACCCGAGACCGACACCGGAGTCGAACACGAGGTGTTAACAGACTTTAAACCCCTTAAAAAAATATATTTCCCAGACACTGCCAATCTGCGTACTAGTCGCTTTAAAAATCATATCTTGAGTTTCACAACTCGAAAATCAGTTTCGTGATTTTTCCCTGAAACTAGACTCATATGCCCATATACATATTTTTTTCTAGAATTTTTGGTCGGGCCAATTAGTACGGTTTATTAGTCAAATTCTCCCATGTTACAGGGATCGACTACACTGACCCCCTTTGCGCATTACGACCTGGATATCTCCCTGCACAGAGCTTCAATACTGATGCCGTTTATTTCTATAGAAACTAGACTCAGAGAGGAATCTATACATATATGGTATGACTCCTAATTATCTCTGGTTAATTTATAATGAATTTCCAAAGTCGGAACAGGAATCCAGAAACCGTTCTGGCCCTGTCTCACAAGGACCTGAATATCACTTAACATACTGTCCGTATGATTGTTTCGTTACTTCTATATGAAAATAGACTCATCGAGCTTCGATTAAAATTTTTATTCACTATTTAATTCCGCTCCTACTATTTTTAGTGATTTTCAATCTCACATCACTGCTGCTGCCAGCATCTGTTACGAAAGCAACTATGCCCATTTCGTGATTTCTCCTTGATCTAACTAGTAATTCATCATACATATCACAAATTATGATCATGACTAGCCATGCCAAAGGCTAATCATTGTCAAACATCCCCCTACTGCACTATTGCCATATCATGAATTTTAACACCAAAATAATCAACCATGACATATGGCATAAAAAGGTCGAATTATCAAGATTTACGACCTAACGTTATGAAACCAAACCCAACCGAACATTTATGCCATTTTCGCATGGCTAAAAGTTTACATACCAAAGTTCAAACACAACGTAATAGCCTATACATGCCGAAATGTTCTCCTAAGCCGACTAAGAAGAAAGTACCAAAACTTGCTAGCCGGTGTGATGACTTCGACGACGGCACGATCACGCAAAAAGAGACGAGTTCTAGAAACCTAGAATAGGTGACAAGCAAACACCGAATGAGTATATAACTCAGTAAGGCATAAGCATTCCACAACCATCCATTAATAAAATTATCACAACAGGAAACAATGAAATGAGGTTAAGTACTCCATCCATACCAAACTATACCATAGTTCCTTAAACCCTATGGTTCAATCTCATACCAAGTCCTACATTGGCCTTTCATACATCATTTTATTTTTGTTATAATCATACAATTAAACGAACTTTCACCTATTCCACAATGAACCTTATGTACGTGACTTCAACTATAATCGTCACATAGGTTCAAAACTTACCAAGCTCAACTCCAAATATAAACATAGCGCCTATTAGCCATGAACTCAAGGTACTTACCTTTTCCGCTGTCCAAAATTGACTCGGTAAAGTCGCACCCTTCATGTAAATAATTTATAGAAAATATATATTGGGTTCGCACACATAGTGCTTAATAATCAACCGCGCACACTTAGTGCCATGCACTTTAAACTTACACACTTAGTGCCATGCATTTCAAGTTCGTACACTTACCTTTCCCGCTGTCCAAAATTGACTCGGTAAGGTCGCACCCTTAATGTAAATAATTTATAGAAAATATATATTGGGTTCGCACACATAGTGCTTAATAATCAACCATGCACACTTAGTGCCATGTACTTTAAACTCGCACACTTAGTGCTGTACAATTTAAACCCGCACACTTAGTGCCAATCTCATGACCGTGAACACTTATTGCCCGCACACTTAGTGCCGAAAACCAGCCACTCAATAGGCTTCACTTCCTTTTTACATTCGACAAATTTCATCTCTACTTACATATACATTTGTATACATTTCATCTCATTAAACACAAGGGTATAGGTATTACGATCCTTTAAATCAATACCAAAGATATGCTTAATGACTTACTTGTGTTGGGTAAGATGGTTCCAACTCGGCTACTCGATGATCTTTTCTTTGCCTTTGCTCGATTCTCCTCCTTTAACTCCTTGAGCTTAATCAATAAATCAACTAGTTTAACCGCCTTGCTAAATATTTACAATCCAATTACACATGCATATGTATGTTAGTATATTCGGCAATCACCCTTACTAATCACCCACTTGATCAATTATGGAGAATCAAAGTTAATATCACAATGTGTACCCTATATGGCCCATTATACATAATCAAATTTAACATCATTTATATATATTTACTCATATGGACGAATATACCTAATCATACATACACCTAACCAAAAATAATTTCTAAAATCTTTATATCATTTATACACTAGTAAAGCATCCTCTCCCTTTCCATCAATTTAGCACATGCATTACTCATTAACCTACAAAAATTATATTCGGCCTTAGCACACAACTTGCTAGCCGATTCTTCCCCATCTAGCAACCAATGCACATATGTGCTCACTCAAAAATGCTAAAAAAAAAAAGAGATTCAAGAATCATCAATCCACCGTCACATGCATCATTAACAAGCTTCATATTTAGCATGCAATGGCATTAACACAAACTCCACCTAGGCCGAATCTTAACTCATCTTCATGCCTCATCACCACAACATCAAACATCAAAATACCAACCAAGAATGTAACATGCATGGCCGAATATCATCTCCATCATTTAACAAAGTTTGAACCATGGCTAGGTAGATTTCAAACTTACAACTTAAAATATACATGAATCTCAAAGAATAATATCAAACATACCTCAATCTAGTTACATGCATGGCCAAACTTCCTCCTAATTCTCTTCCAAACCAAACATGAAGCAAGAACTCCTTCCTCCTCCCTTAGAATTTTTGGTCAAAAGAGGATGAAAAAGGATGAACAAGTTTTTCTTTTCCTTTCTTTAGCTCACGGCAATGGGGGGGAACAACCACTCATTTTTTTGTTTTTCCTTTCTTTATTACCCATACTCCTTATTTTATTTTTTTCCTACATACCTCACTAGGCCAACATGTTCCCAACATGTTTCCACCCATAACATGGCCAACCACTAGCTCAAATTTTGGGTAATTTGACATGCAAACCCATCATTTTCACAACATGCATTAATAGACCATTTTAAATTAGCCTATCATATTTTCACCATGTCTCATATCGATCCCTATTTAATAATTTCTCATGCAATTGGCAAAATTGGAGAATGAAACTTCCACATACTCATGTACACACATAATAAGCATAGAATATGGAAATTAATTATTTTTATGACTCGGTTTTGTGGTCCCGAAACCACTTCCCGACTAGGGTCAATTTTGGGCTGTTACAACGCGTCAGTGGGGTTCTCGAATAAGAGCTAGAATAAGTAGAACATGGCTTCTAAAGCTCAAACCACTTCTATCGCGAGTGTCGGTAGTGCTCAGCCAAATAGGCTGGAGTGTTCACAATGGGGTAGATGCCATTTTAGTGAATGCCGAGCGAAAGAAAGATGTTACTTCAAATATGGATCACTAGACCACTTCAACTGAGACTGCCCTGAATTAGATGAGAAAGAGAAAAAGCCAGGAATGAGGGCGAGTAGTGCTCCCTCGAGGAGTAGACCACAAAAGAACCCAGGTAGTGGAACTAACAGTAGAGGTGCCCCTAGCGATTCAGCTACGAGGTCCGAGGGCTGTCCGCCTGAAAGGACTTATGCCATACGTGCTTATGAAGAGGTAGAATCTCTCGATGGGATCACGAGTACCTTTTCTATCCACGATAGTTCTGTTGTTTCCTTAATTGATTCGAGGTCTACCTATTCTTATGTTTGCTTGAAATTAGTGCCCAGTATGAAAATTCCAATTGAGCCTATAAAATTTGTAGTAAAATGTGTCAAATCCATTAGGCAAGCATGTGTTAGTTGACAAGATATGTAGAAATTTCCTTTTGACGATTAGAGGTCATCGTTTCCTTGCCAACTTAATGTTATTATCATTTAATGAATTTGATGTAATCCTTGGGATGGATTGGTTAAATTTTCATGGGGTTGTAGTGGATTGTGGACGAAAAGTTATTGAGCTAAAATGTGAAGATGGGAATGTTTGTCGGGTTGAACCAGGTAAATTGGGTGGATTGCTTGAAGTGATATCTCTATGACGACAGATAGATATTTAAGAAAAGGGTGC
Source organism: Gossypium hirsutum (assembly GCF_007990345.1). Lineage (NCBI taxonomy): Eukaryota > Viridiplantae > Streptophyta > Magnoliopsida > Malvales > Malvaceae > Gossypium > Gossypium hirsutum. The sequence goes on from NC_053433.1 coordinate 39,656,704, forward strand.
GAGGCTTACCTCACCCTTGTATTGAATACTCAAGCATCTGAATTGAAGATCGAGTCAGTGCCAGTGGTATGTGAGTTCACGGACATATTTCTAGAGGAATTGCCCGTATTTACTCCTGTGAGGGAAGTTGAATTTGGAATCGAGTTAGTCTTTGATACGACACCTATCTCGATTGCTCCGTTTAGGATGGCTGCTACGGAGTTGAAGGAATTGAAAGTTCAACTACAAGAGTTAACTAACAAGGGTTTCACGAGACCGAGTTTTTCCCTGTGGGGAGCTCTGGTACTTTTTGTGAAGAAGAAAGACGGGTCGATGAGGTTATGTATAGACTACAGGCAGCTTAACACGGTGACTGTGAAGAATAAGTATCCCTTTCCAAGTATCGATGATTTGTTCGATCAGATGAAGGGAGCTACTATGTTTTCTAAGATCAACTTAAGGCCTGGCTACTACTAGCTAAGGGTTAAGGAATAAGATGTATCACAAATCGTGTCTAGGACGAGGTATGGGCACTACAAGTTTCTTGTTATGCCCTTCGATTTAACAAATGCCCCTGTAGTGTTTATAGATTTGATGAACCGCATTTTCCGGCCATATTTGGATAAGTTTTGTAACAGCCCGATTTAGGGCCTAGTCAGAGCAGTGGTCTCTGGACCCCAAATCAGAAGTTGGGAAAATTATTTTATTATAATTATGAGATTATAGCATGATTATAATAGCACATGAAAAATTTGGTGAGTCAATTTTAACGCTTGTGAGCCCGATTGCGAAAAGGACTAAATTGCATAAAAGAAAAAGTTGCATTTTAGTGCCCAAATGTGTTAAATAGATAGATAAATAAATTTAGGGACCTTTAAAGGGAAATTAAACCCTTTTTAAGAGGGTTGGCTGGCCATGAGACATAGAGGGGACAAATTTTAAGAGTAGGTAGAATTTGGTAGCTATTTTGACCAAAAAAGAAGCAAAATAAAAAAAAAGGTTGTCAATTTCTTTTCTTCTCATCGCATTCCACCAAAATTTTCAGCCATGAAAGGGGGTTTGTAAGCTTCAATTTTGCAACAACTTATTCCTCTCACAAGTAAGTGATTTTAATGAGTTTTATTCAAGATTTTCACACTTTTGAGACCCTTGAAGCATGAGCTTTCAAATGAGGGTGATATCTTGCAAAATGGTGAAGAGTTTAGGATTTTTCCATGGATGTAATTGTGATAGATGATAAGTGTTTATAGAGGAATATGAGTCCTAGTTGTGTTATAAGCAACTTTTGAAAAAGGTGTTAGCTTGAAAGCACCTAAAGGAACTATTTTGCATAAGTTGCAAAATAGGTAATAAGTGTATGAAATAGTGAGAATTTGGGGTTTCTATAAGAGTAAAAAAAGTTTAGCTAGGCTTGAAATACGAAGAAATTTGATAAAAATCGATTTTCGAGCATAGGGGTAAAATGCCCATTTTACTAAGGCCTAGGGGCAAAATGGTCATTTTACCCAGGATGTGAAATTATGAATGCCTAATTGTAATTAATGACTAAATGAGTACATTTTTGCTATTATAGATCAAGATTTACCAAAATCCAGCCTAAACTGGGGCAAAGCCAAGCAATCTGATTAAGCCGTTTAGTCAAGTACTTTTTGTAAACCGAGGTAAGTTGTATGTAATTAGTACAACTATATTGTTAAATGCATGTATTGGATTGTTATTGATTTTGATATAGCATGAAGTTCTAGATTTTGAACTGAGTATGCATATTTATGATTGAGAAAGTAGAAAGATCCTGTGAGAACCCCTAGAAACAAACAAGATGTTTATGCCACAACATTTGTAACAGCCCAAAATTGACCCTAGTCGGGAAGTGGTTTCAGGACCACAAAACCGAGTCATAAAAATAATTAATTTCCATATTCTATGCTTATTATGTGTGTACATGAGTATGTGGAAGTTTCATTCTCCAATTTTGCCAATTGTATGAGAAATTATTAAATAGGGATCGATATGAGACATGGTGAAAATATGATAGGCTAATTTAAAATGGTCTATTAATGCATGTTGTGAAAATGATGGGTTTGCATGTCAAATTACCCAAAATTTGAGCTAGTGGTTGGCCATGCTATGGGTGGAAACATGTTGGGAACATGTTGGCCTAGTGAGGTATGTAGGAAAAAAATAAAATAAGGAGTATGGGTAATAAAGAAAGGAAAAACAAAAAAATGAGTGGTTGTTTCCCCCCCCATTGCCGTGAGCTAAAGAAAGGAAAAGAAAAACTTGTTCATCCTTTTTCATCCTCTTTTGACCGAAAATTCTAAGGGAGGAGGAAGGAGTTCTTGCTTCATGTTTGGTTTGGAAGAGAATTAGGAGGAAGTTTGGCCATGCATGTAACTAGATTGAGTTATGTTTGATATTATTCTTTGAGATTCATGTATATTTTAAGTTGTAAGTTTGAAATCTACCTAGCCATGGTTCAAACTTTGTTAAATGATGGAGATGATATTCGGCCATGCATGTTACATTCTTGGTTGGTATTTTGATGTTTGATGTTGTGGTGATGAGGCATGAAGATGAGTTAAGATTCGGCCTAGGTGGAGTTTGTGTTAATGCCATTGCATGCTAAATATGAAGCTTGTTAATGATGCATGTGATGGTGGATTGATGATTCTTGAATCTTTTTTTTTAGCATTTTTGAGTGAGCACATATGTGCATTGGTTGCTAGATGGGGAAGAATCGGCTAGCAAGTTGTGTGCTAGGGCCGAATATAATTTTTGTAGGTTAATGAGTAATGCATGTGCTAAATTGATGGAAAGGGAGAGGATGCTTTACTAGTGTATAAATGATATAAAGATTTTAGAAATTATTTTTGGTTAGGTGTATGAATGATTAGGTATATTCGGCCATATGAGTAAATATATAGATGATGTTAAATTTGATTATGTATAATGGGCCATATAGGGTACACATTGTGATATTAACTTTGATTCTCCATAATTGATCAAGTGGGTGATTAGTAAGGGTGATTGCCGAATATACTAACATACATATGCATGTGTAATTGGATTGTAAATATTTAGCAAGGCGGTTAAACTAGTTGATTTATTGATTAAGCTCAAGGAGTTAAAGGAGGAGAATCGAGCAAAGGCAAAGAAAAGATCATCGAGTAGCCGAGTTGGAACCATCTTACCCAACACAAGTAAGTCATTAAGCATATCTTTGGTATTGATTTAAAGGATCGTAATACCTATACCATTGTGTTTAATGAGATGAAATGTATACAAATGTATATGTAAGTAGAGATGAAATTTGTCGAATGTAAAAAGGAAGTGAAGCCTATTGAGTGGCTGGTTTTCGGCACTAAGTGTGCGGGCAATAAGTGTTCACGGTCATGAGATTGGCACTAAGTGTGCGGGTTTAAATTGTACAGCACTAAGTGTGCGAGTTTAAAGTACATGGCACTAAGTGTGCGTGGTTGATTATTAAGCACTATGTGTGCGAACCCAATATATATTTTCTATAAATTATTTACATTAAGGGTGCGACCTTACCGAGTCGATTTTGGACAGCGGAAAAGGTAAGTGTGCGAACTTGAAATGCATGGCACTAAGTGTGTGAGTTTAAAGTACATGGCACTAAGTGTGCGTGGTTGATTATTAAGCACTATGTGTGCGAACCCAATATATATTTTCTATAAATTATTTACATTAAGGGTGCGACCTTATCGAGTCGATTTTGGACAGCGGAAAAGGTAAGTGTGCGAACTTGAAATGCATGGCACTAAGTGTGCGCGGTTGATTATTAAGCACTATGTGTGCGAACCCAATATATATTTTCTATAAATTATTTACATGAAGGGTGCGACTTTACCGAGTCAATTTTGGACAGCGGAAAAGGTAAGTACCTTGAGTTCATGGCTAATAGGCGCTATGTTTATATTTGGAGTTGAGCTTGGTAAGTTTTGAACCTATGTGACGATTATAGTTGAAGTCACGTACATAAGGTTCATTGTGGAATAGGTGAAAGTTCGTTTAATTGTATGATTATAACGAAAATAAAATGATGTATGAAAGGCCAATGTAGGACTTGGTATGAGATTGAACCATAGGGTTTAAGGAACTATGGTATAGTTTGGTATGGATGGAGTACTTAACCTCATTTCATTGTTTCCTGTTGTGATAATTTTATTAATGGATGGTTGTGGAATGCTTATGGCTTACTGAGTTATATACTCATTCGGTGTTTGCTTGTCACCTATTCTAGGTTTCTTGGACTCGTCTCTTTTTGCGTGATCGTGCCGTCGTCGAAGTCATCACACCGGCTAGCAAGTTTTGGTACTTTCTTCTTAGTCGGCTTAGGAGAACATTTCGGCATGTATAGGCTATTATGTTGTGTTTGAACTTTGGTATGTAAACTCTTAGCCATGCGAAAATGGCATAAATGTTCGGTTGGGTTTGGTTTCATAACGTTAGGTCGTAAATCTTGATAATTCGACCTTTTTATGCCATATGTCATGGTTGATTATTTTGGTGTTAAAATTCATGATATGGCAATAGTGTAGTAGGGGGATGTTTGACAATGATTAGCCTTTGGCATGGCTAGTCATGATCATAATTTGTGATATGTATGACGAATTACTAGTTAGATCAAGGAGAAATCACGAAATGGGCATAGTTGCTTTCGTAACAGATGCTGGCAGCAGCAGAGACGTGAGATTGAAAAATCACTAAAACTAGTAGGAGTGGAATAAATTGATGAATAAATTATGTATTCGAAGCTCGATGAGTCTATTTTCATATAGAAGCAACGAAAAGATCATATGGACAGTATGTTAAGAGATATTCAGGTTCTCGTGAGACAGGTCCAGAACGGTTTCTGGATTCCCTGTTCCCACTTTGGAAATTCATTATAAATTAACCAGAGACAATTAGGAGTCATACCATATATGGATAGATTCCTCTCTGAGTCTAGTTTCTATAGAAACAAACGGCATCAGTATTGAAGCTCTGTGCAGGGAGATATCTAGGTCGTGATGCGCAAAGGTCAGTGTAGTCGATCCCTGTAACATGGGAGACTTTGACTAATAAACTGTACTAATTGGCCCAACCAAAAATTCTAGAAAACAATATGTAGATGGGAATATGAGTCTAGTTTCAGGGAAAAATCACGAAACTGATTTTCGAGTTGTGAAACTCAAGATATGATTTTTAAAGCGACTAGTATGCAGATTGGCAGTGTCTGAGAAATATTTTTATAAAGGGTTTAAAGTCTGTTAACATCTCTGTTCGACTCCGGTGTCGGTCTCGGGTTCGGGGTGTTACAACATTGGGTTATGTGAGAGACAGTGTAAGACCATGTCTGGGACATGGCATCGGTGTAGATATGAGTGCCAGTTTAAGACGTGTCTGGGACATGCATCGACCTCAATGATGGTAGCCAGTGTAAGACATGTGTGTGACATGCATCAACACTTATACACGAGAGCTAGTGTAAGACCATCTGGGACATGACATCAGCCTCGATGAAGATAGCCAGTGTAAGACCATGTCTGGGACATGGCATCGGCAACTTAACCCATGTTTGAGGCTTATAGAATATCCGGTAGTATTCCAAAAGGTTCAACTTTGAGTTAAGAAAGAGATTTAATGAAGAAAGTATGATAATGTTTTGAGTTTTACAGGTACCTATTTTGGTATACACGTGTAATGATCTCAATTAGAAAATGTGACTTGAGTGGATGGTAATGAGTAAGTCAAGTTATGCTTACCTTTGAGCTATGAGCATGATGATAAATGGTGAAACTGTTGTTGTATATTTATTTATATGCAACTTACTAAGCTTTATGCTTACTTTCTTTCCTTTCTCTTTTCTTTCAGTACTGCCAAAATTCTCAAGGATCCATTGAAGTCAGAGATATCGATCACACTATCAGCCGTAATACTCAGTATAGTTGGATATATATTTTTGATTATGGCATGTATAGGGCTAGACTAGGATTGTATTATTGAGAAATTGTTTATGTATATTGGCTTAAGATAAAAGCCCTTCATTTTGTATTAAGCCTAGATAATGGCTATTCTTTATTTTGGTAAATGTATATGATGTTCCTTCTATGAATGAATTGATGTCTTTTGGGATGGAATTACTATATTGAAATGATCTTGTGTAGGTTGTGCAAAATGGCTTGGAAAAGAGCCTAGTTTGTCCACACGGGCAAGACACACGGGCATGTGTCTAGGCCATGTGTGACACATGGCTCACCCCTATGGGTGTGTGTTATGGTCGAGCGTCCCCTGCACTTAACTTTTAAGTCAGTATTGTCCACGGATAGGCCACACAGGCGTGTGCTATAGCTGTGTCTATAAGTCAGTGTTGCACACGGGCTAAGGGAATGGGCGTTTCTTGAGTCACACGAGCGTGTGGAACCCTAAAGCATGAACTTTTCCAAGTTTTTCTTAAGTTCTTAGTTTAAACTTAAATCATCTCGAATGTATGTTTTGGGTCTCGTAAGTCCTATTAAGGGACAGATTGAGTATGAAATGAAGAGTTTGAAATTGATCAAAAATTTTTGGCCCAGTTTTACATGCGTATGCTTGAGTTAAGTCTGGTGACACCTCGAACCCTGTCCCAGCACTGAATACATGTGAGGGGTGTTAAATATAGTAGTATCAGAGCATGGTTTAGTTGATTCTAGGACTAACCTAATTAAAGTTCGAGTCTAGCCTTAGATGCCGTAAATATATATTGATGGTGTGACGATTCCTGACAACTATAAATTGTGTTTTTATATAGTAATGGATCCTGATAGAACCACAGTGGATGACGTTGAAAGTAATGTATTGGCTCTTGCACAAAGGACCGCGCCATAGAGAGTGAGCTCGTAAGTATGGGACAAGGTGGAGGGGCTAGGGAAGCCTACCTCCGAATGATGGATGCTTGGTACACGGAGTTCGTTCGTGCGAACCCGAATACTCCACCTCCCCCACCTCCTCCAATTCCTCAGTATGCCTCGGTGGCTCTGCAAGGTTCGGATATGTTCAGGAGAGAGAAGTGTAACGTCCCCACGCCCGAAACCGTCACTGGAGTCAAGCTTGAGGTCTTACTAAACTTATCTTACCTTTTAAACAACTCTAAACCACTTATTTTAATTTTCGAAATAAATTATTTTTCTGCGTCATGGTTTCTTAAAAATTCATTTCTTGAGTTTCAAAACTCAAAATTAAGATCTGTCAATTTTTCCTAAAACTAAACTCATATATCTATCTATTAATTTTTTTCTAGAATTTTTGACTTAGCCAATTAGTACATTTTATTAGTTGAAGTTACCCCTATTTCAGAATTCGACTGCACTGGCCTCTACTTACTACGAACCTCTTTTATCTCTGTACAAAAATCATATGACTATAAAGTTTGTTTCTATTAAAACTAGATTCAATAAGGATTCTAACCATATAAATTAAACTACCTAATTATTTTTGTAAAATTTATGGTGAATTTCTAAAGTTAGAACATGGGATCCAGAAATCGCTGTGGCCCTATTTCACCAAAAATCAGATATCTTATAAAATACAAAACCTTTACCTGTTTTGCTTAGTCCATATGAAAATAGACACAATGAGATTTAATTTAATATATTATTCACCATCAATCCTTGTCTCTAAAAGTTCTTGTGATTTTTCAAAGTCACGTTATTTCTGATACTTGAATCCGTTTTTAAGTTACTTTCACATTTTTCTTAGTTTTCATGTGATAGTTACTACTTAATCATAATACTATTAAACATGTATATCATCAGCCATTCTATTAGCTAATCACTAGCAAGTATTTACACATCATTCATTGATCATATCATATCAAAAGAAACCAAGTTCCTGTACATGCCATACACAAAACGAAACGTCTAACTATACCAATGTGATTTCTTCGATAGTGTGATCGGTTTCCGACGTTTCCTTCGATCCCCGAGTGGCTTGATAAAAACTATAAGAAAAAGAAAATAAAGAGAGTAAGAACTAGGCTTAGTAAGCTTACAAGCAAATAAATTACAACATTCAACATAATGAATAAATATACATAATGTCACCTAGCCTCATAAACTTTCTTTACATTCTCATTTTCTACCTTCTTCTTTACTCACTTACCTTCTTTCTTACTTGACCTTTCACTATTCATAAATATAATCTACCTTCCCTTTTTGCTGATAATTCATTGTAATTTAACGTGTACAATGACCCGTTGAACCACTCGGGATACTAAGGATACTAGGGTCGTTCCTGTCTATCAATATCCTTCCAATGCCATGTCTTCGACATGGACTTACATGAATTATTCCTATCTCCAATGCCATATATATATCTAATATGGGCTTACATGGCTCATTTCTGTCTCCAAAGCCATATATCTGATATGGACTTACATGGCTCATTTCTGTCCTGTCCTGTCCTATCAACTCCAATATCCTAACATTCCTAAGGTTCAAACAGGGCTTCCTAATGCTTTTTCTCTGTCACTTCGCCTTTAATTCGACTTTAAATATTCTAAAAAAAATAAGTATATAAATGCTGAAAATTGACAATAATAATGTAAAATAAAAGAATATTGCATTTATTTACTGTAAACTTACCTCGATACAAATGTGACTAAACTTTACAATTTTGTCCTTTACTTTTTCTTTTCCCCGATCTACTTCCGTATTTCACTCTTCTTGATCTATAATAGAAAATTTAACTTATTTAATATTCACATTTATCAAAACAGTCCTTGACCCAAACTTTCGGAAAATTACATTTTTGCCCCTAAACTTTCACATATTTGCACTTTTGCCCCAAGGCTCGTAATTTAAACTTCATCCTATTTTCTTATGTTTTATGACATGCTTATCATTTTTCCCTTCTATGACAACATCAAATTCACACTCTAACATGTACTTATGACTATTAGGTATTTTTACCGATTAAGCCCTTTTACTCATTTTCACTTAAAACCGAGTAGCACAAGTTGTCTAACATAATTTAAAACCTTATATTCTATCATAAAACATCAAAATAAACACTTTTCACCTATGGGTATTTTTCCGAATATGAACCCTAAGTTAAATTATTGCTAGCATAAGCTTTATCGAGCTACCGGGACTCCGAAAACGTAAAGAACATTAAAAACGGGGCTTGGAATCACTTACTATGGAGATTGAAAGCTTGAAACAAACTCTAGCTATGGAGAACCCTTGAAATTTCGTGCTAATGAAGAAGATGATGAATTTTTTGTTATTTTTCCCTTTTTATTTCATTTAATATCCAAATGACCAAAATGCCTTTCCTTATTAAACTTTAAAAAATTCCATCCATGTCCTATTTTGTCCATGAACTTAGAAATTGGTCAAATTGTTATTTAAATCCTCCTAATTAATATTCCAAATCAATTTCATACTAAAAACTTCTAGAATGCAAGTTTTACAAATTATTCGATTTAGTCCCTAATCTCAACTTAAGCACTTTATGCATAGAATTTCATCACGAAATTTTCACACAATCATGCAATCATATCATGAACCTGAAAATAATAATAAAATAAATTTTTCTACCTCAGATTTGTGGTTTCGCAACCACTGTTCCTTTAGGCCCTATTTCGGGTTGTTACAAGAAGCCTCTGGTAGATAAGATCCGGATGCAAGGTCATAAACCGTAATTTATACATATTTTTACCCCATGGTTAACATGTTTTATGAATGATTTTTCCTTAAAATTGGTGAAGTACATGCTCCTAATGCCTTAATTTCATGTTTTATACTTAGGCAAGCATAGGAGAGCAAAAGGAACGAGAAACGGGCCAAAAATAGAGAAAATGGGCCAACATACGAAATCAACACGGCTTGGACTTCCTCACACTGGTAGACCACACGGCCGTGCCAATTTGGCAGAATCGAAGCACGACTCACACGGGTAGAACACACGCCCGTGCCATTCTAACAGGTTCGAGCACAGCCTGAAGTAATCTCACACGGGCGTGTCACACAGGTGTGTCCCTGCCAAGCCCAAGTTTAGTCCAATTCGAAAAAGGCCAATTTTGAGGTTCCTAGGCATTCCAAAGCCTATAAATACACCCTAGAGAAGGAGGAAAGAAGACACACAGAGAGGGAAGTAGGGAACTGCTCAAGGAAAGCCGATTGATCCATCTCAGAAGTCGGATTCATCATCAAGACTAAAGATCTCCCCTCAATTTTCCTTCAGGAGTTTTGGGTTTTTCTTTATGTTTTGTAGTCATTATTCTTCTGAGATGTTTTCCTTTTTAGTTATGAACTAAATCCCCTAAATATCTAAGGGGAATGAAACCTAAGATGAATCTTGTAATTATTTTCTGAATTGTATGATAAAATTTGACTTGTTCTTAATTATGTGTTCTTAATTCTTGTTTTGATATTCCAGGATATTGCTTCAAGTTAAGCTCTTATTCAAAAGAGGAATAGACCCTGTCTAAGAGCACATTTTCCATAATTAAGAAGAGTTGGTTGCGCGCCTAGAGATAGGGTGACAAGATTTTGCCGGATTAGGGTGAAACCTAATAAGGGGATCCATAGATCGAGTTAATGCAACTCTGGGGAGTTAATTAGAAAGAAATTTCAATTATTCAACCTAAGGTTAGACGTTGTCAGTCTCGAGAGGGATAATAATATAACTTAGGTATCTCTACGGATCAAGTCATATGAATAAATCGTCCGATTCAGAGTCAAATAACAAGTGAAGTCTAGATGGATTTTTCCTTAGGTATTATCTTAATTCAATTGTTTTTCCAAAAGTAATACCCCAATTCTATTTTTTGTGATTTCTTAGTTTAGTTAATTAGTTAGTTAAAACAAACCCCACTATTCTTAGGCTAGATAATAAAAAGAAAATCATTACTAGTACTTTTAGTTCCTTTGGGTTCGACAATATGGTTTTACTAAAACTATACTACTATTCGATAGGTACACTTGCCTACATCGTGATAATAGTTAGTTTCAAGAACGATTCATTATAAATTTATAAAACTTATCACACACAAAATCACGATCAAGTTTTTGGTGCCGTTGCCGGAGAGTTAAGATATTAGGAATACTCAATTTTTATTACTTTAGCCATTTATTTTTCTTGCAAGTTAAATTTATTTTATTATTATTTATTAATTTACTTTTTCTTTCTCTTGGCAGGTTTTTATAGTTTATGACTAGAAAAAACCCATCAGGACCACTACTTTTTGACGAAGAAATCGATCGCACAGTTCGTAGAAACCAAAGAGAAATAAGGCAAAGCTTAAGATACACAGAAAACGAGCAAGAGGATGATATTCAAACCCCAATTGAGGAGATGGCTGAAAATCGAGAAAATCTGCTACCTTCTGCGATTGCTGTTAATCAGAATCCTGCTACGCGCACTATGTATGATTATGCTAAACCTAATTTAACAGGAACTGAGCCAAGTATAGTTAAACCTTCTATTGCTGCAAATAATTTTGAACTGAAGCCTAACACAATTCAAATGATACAACAGTTTGTTCAGTTTGATGGTTTGCAGGATGAGGATCCCAATGCTCACTTGGCAAATTTCCTAGAATTTTACTATACATTTAAAATTAATGGCGTTTTTTACGATGCCATCCATCTTCGATTATTCCCTTTTTCATTGAGGAACAAAGCTAAACAGTGGTTGAACTCGTTACCACGAGGGTCAACTACTACTTGGGAACAAATGACCGAAAAATTTTTATTAAAATATTTTTCGCCGACTAAAACGGCCAAATTACGTAATGATATCTCTTCATTGTGCAGATGGACTTAGAAACTCTTTACGATGCATGAGAGAGATACAAGGACCTACTGCGAAGGTGTCCTCACCACGGATTACCTGTATGGTTGCAAGTTCAAACATTCTACAATGGTGTGAAGCCCTCGACAAGACAGATGATTGATGCAGCAGCCGGGGGAACCATCAATAACAAAACACCTAAAGAGGCTTACGAATTCATTGAAGAGATGTCACTGAATAACTATCAGTGGCAAGTCACGAGGACTAAGCCAACTAAAACAGTAGGCATTTGTAACATTGATTCGGTTACTATGCTATCAACCCAGGTAGAATGTAACATCCCAAACCTGGCCCAGACGTTATGGCCAGATCTGACATGTCACATGGACTTATGACTTAGTATGCATTCGCTGGTTTAAGTGATTGGGGTGGTCTTTGTAAAAACAGCGGTTGAATTAAAAGCCGGTTTATCAATCTTTAGGCTATCCATTTGTTGTGCTTGTTGAGTCTTGAAAACGTTCATTAATTTTGAAAACCCGCGCAGCCTAACACTAGCAGTTTCGTCATAGTATAAATATAATCAGAAAATAAAACCATAGCAGGAAAAGAAATTTAAATAGCGGCCTTATTACAACTTAAAACCCAAAATTAAATCAAAATATAAAAATAATAAAAATAAACTAACTTAGAAAAACCAACTTTGCAGATGATGTGGCCACTCCGAATCCCTCACAGCTCCAAGCCACTATGGTTGGGGATTTCCTGCAGAGATGAAAATAAAGGGTGAGTTCGGTAAACTCAGTGTGTAACATAACCCAACCATAGCCCAAAACAGATCAAACCTCAGAGTCAGACTTATCTGGGCCTTGGCCCAGTACAGAAATTAGAATGAAACCCATAGGCCCATAGCAGATACAGAACAAATATATCATGAATGCAGAAATCCCAACCCAGAGCCATCCATAACACCTTCGTACCAGCCTTACACCATGTGGGGAGACTACTCGACCCATCCAACCGCTACACACCACAGAAATTGTAGCGAGGCTGCTAGATATTGTGACGAAGTCACCAGACAAAGATATTGTGGCTAGGCCACCAGAACAGATATATATATGTGGTGAAGCCACCAGATTGCAGCGAGGCTGCCAGATATTGTGACGAAGTCACCAGAACAGATATATGTGGCAAGGCCACCAGATTGCAGCGAGGCTGCCAGAACGCTTCCTCCATCAATAAAAACCCATGTCCCATGCAACAGAAATAATATGTCATGGCATACGTATACAGAAATAGAACATCATGCTTTTCAGAAAAAAATAACCCCAGGGGTAAAATCGTACTTTTGCATGCATAAGGGTATTCTAGTAATTATTACCTATTGCTAAGGTTTCATGCTTATTCTAACGATTACCAAGTAATCAGAAGTACTTACCTCGTCTTTTTACCAAAGTGGGCCCGTTGGCCCATTGGCCCGTTTTCGGCCCATTAAGCCCAAAAATACCGTTGTGCACGAAAATGCACACTCTGCACTCTAATCATCCAAATACACCATATTCATTAACAACTGTCTCACGAGCGCTCGCACACTCGCGAGTTCACAAAATACCAACGTTTCGGTATTTCGGCTTTTACCGATTCAGTCTAAGGGAGGGTGTCGCTTACACACTTGGTTGATGACGATTGATAACGAAATCTCCCACGCGATAATCCTACAATCGATCACTAACACATTAGACTTACGAATTAACGATAACTAACATAAATCCACGTCAACTAACCCAATTATCACACAAGTTAGTCATTCACGCATGAGGGGTAAAATAGTCATTTTACCCTCCAGGGGTAAATCGATAATCCTACCCTACAGGGGTATTTTAGTAATTCTACACCTTATCCACTTTGGCCTACCGACCCATTGGGACCACCTAGCCCATTTCAGCCCATCACGACCCGAAATTGCTGTCCTACTACTAGAGTAGTGAGAAATACACACCTGTTAGGAGACTGCAGTTAATCTACGCTCCAAACACTCTTAGCTGACGCCCAACCCAAACGAGCATGTAACAAAGCGAAAGGGACCAGCCAAGAAGGGTATGCCTACTCTCCTTATGGTTTGCTCTATTTAAAGTCAGCTCTCCATCTACTCTTATGTTAGCTTCCCGATGTGGGATCCCTCCATCACCAGAGTTTAAAACCAACACCAAATCTTACTGCCCCAACATAGCAAAATAATCAACCTTTGCATGCCAAGGGATTTGAACCAAAGTCCTCTCACATGCCAACTCACGCCACCACCACTAGGCCATCAACTCATTTGTGTCATAAATCCAACACATTAAACTTTAAAGCGCACCTACTTGCTTCCAGATTTATTGAAAAGAAAAACCAAAATATATTGCAAAAACCAAGACTTGAACCTTGGACCCCTTGCTTCCTCTATAGCGTCACTTCCTTGTCCCCTAAGTGGCGCCACCTTGCCACTACAGCACACTCCTTTTTGTGTCATCTTTTACCCCTTTACTCTTAAAAGCCCAAACGCCAATTGCATCACCTGTTCATAAAATTAAAATTCCGAAGACTACCATGGATTTAACTTAAGTTTGGGCCTTCCAAAGGCCCACTAACCTACTAAAATATATATTTTAACCAACCAGAACAGACACAAATTTTAAAAATCACAGAAACATAGAAAACTCAAAAATTGGGGCGTTACAACTCTTCACTGCTTAAAGAAATTTTGTCCTCAAAATTTTACCTGAATCAAACAGATGAGGATATTGTTGATGGACCGCCACTTTTGGCTCCCAAGTAGCTTCCTCTCTGCCATGATTACGCCACAGCACCTTTACTAGTGGAACTGATTTCCTCCTCAAAATCTTAACATCTCGATCCAAAATCTGCACAGGCTCTTCGTCAAAAGTCAAGTCTGTTTGGACCTCGATCTCTATAACCGGCACAACATGAGTAGGGTCAGAACGATACCGCCTTAACATGGAGACGTGAAAGACATCATGAATCCTATTCAACTCTAGAGGTATCTCCAACTGATAAGCCACTGGACCCACTCGCTTAAGAATCCGATAAGGCCCAATGAACCGCGGACTTAACTTGCCTTTCCTCCCAAACCTTAATATTTTCTTCCAAGGTGAAACCTTCAAGAAGACCATATCACCCACAAAGTACTCAATTTCCTTGCGCTTAAAATCTGCATATGAATTCTGTTTATCAGATGCTTCCTTCAACCGGTCTCTAATCAACTTGACCTTATCCTCAATATCTGCCACCAACTCAAGTCCAAGAACCTTTCGTTCACCCAACTCGGTCCAACAACTAGGTGTACGACATCTTCGCCCATACAGTGCCTCATAAGGAGCCATTCGAATACTTGCTTGATAACTGTTGTTGTATGCAAACTCTGCCAACGGTAAGTAATCCTCCCAACTATGTCGAAAGTCGATAACTCATCCCCTCAACATGTCTTCCAGAATCTGGATAACCCTTTTCGACTGACCATCAGTCTGAGGATGAAATGCTGTACTAAAGTTCAACCGCGTACCAACGCCTCATGCAACTTTTGCCAAAACCGAGATGTGTATCTAGGATCTCGATCAGAAATAATCGATACTAGAACTCTGTGAAGCCGCACTATTTTCGCCACATACAATTTGGCTAACTTTTGAAGTGAATAATCAGTGCAGACAGGTATGAAATGAGCAGATTTGGTCAACCTATGCACAATTATTCAAATCGAGTCCTTCTTCGATGGTGTCAAGGGTAACCCACTCACAAAATCCATGGTTACCCTCTCCCACTTCCAAAGTGGTACTTTCACTGGCTGCAAAAGTCCGGAGGGTAATTGATGTTCAGCTTTCACTTGCTGACAAGTCAGACATTTTCCCACAACTTCCGTTACCTCTCGCTTCCATCCAGGCCACCAATACAACTCCTTTAACTCGTGATACATTTTACTCCCTCCAGGATGCATAGCACACAGACCTCCATGAGCTTCTTTTAGAATTGCTTGCCTCAAGTCAGAGTCCTTCGGTATACAAACTCTACCTCGGTAACACACAACTCCCTCATTGTTCAATCCGAACTCAGAAGTATCCCCATTCTTAACCTGTCAGGATCGAAAAACCAGGGACTCATCCCTTCACTGTTTTTCCTTAATCTCATCCACCCAAGTCGGCCTAACTTGCAGTTCTGTTAACAGACTACCGTCGTTATACAGACTCTAACGAGCAAACATGGCTCTCAGATCAGATACAGTTCTACGACTTAGGGCATCAGCCGCCACATTAGCTTTGCCTGGGTGATACTCAATCGCGCAGTCATAATCCTTAAGCAACTCTATCCATCTCCGCTGCCTAAGGTTCAGCTCCTTCTGAGTCAGCAAGTACTTAAGACTCTCATGATCTGTGTATATAATACACCTTTCTCCGTACAGGTAATGTCTCCAAATCTTAAGCACAAAGATTACCGCTGCCAACTCCAGATTATGAGTAGGATAGTTAACTTCATGTGGTTTAAGCTATCGCGATGCATAAGCAACCACTTTACCCTCTTGCATCAGCACACAGCCCAACCCTACATATGATGTATCACTGCATACGGTAAAATCTTTTCCAGACTCCGGTTGAATCAGTACAGGTGCCTCCGTTAGAACTTTCTTCAGCTTCTCAAAAGATTCCTGTTGTTTCTCAGTCTAAACAAACGGTACTCCCTTCCTTATAAGCTTTGTCAAAGGCGCTGCCATCACAGAAAATCTTTCCACAAACCTTCTATAGTACCCAGCTAAACCCAGAAAACTTCGAATTTTTGACACTGACCTAGGTGGCTTCCATCCCAGAATCGCTTCAATCTTTCGAGGGTCCACCTTGATCCCTTCAGCAGAGACAACATGCCCCAAGAAAGTTACCTCTCTCAACCAGAACTCACACTTACTAAATTTCGCATAAAGCTCATTCTCCCTCATCACTTGCATCACAATACGAAGGTGCTCATCATGCTTTTGCTTAGTTTCAGAATAAACCAGAATATCATCGATAAAGATGACCACGAATCGATCCAAGTATGGCTGGAACACTCGATTCATCAGATCCATAAATCCTGCAGGTTCGTTCGTCAACCCAAATGGCATAACCAAGAACTCATAGTGACCATACCGAGTTCTGAATGCTGTCTTGTGAATATACACCTCCTTAACCCTCAACTGATGATACCCAGATCGAAGGTCAATCTTGGAAAATACTGAAGCTCTTCTAAGTTGGTCGAATAAATCATCGATTCTTGGCAGTGGGTACTTGTTCTTAATCGTCAGTTTGTTCAACTGCCAATAATCGATGCACATCCACATTGACCCATCTTTCTTCTTTACGAACAACACTGGTGCTCCCCACGGAGACACACTTGGTCTAATGAAGCCTCTATCCAATAACTCTTGAATTTGGGCTTTCAGCTCCACCAACTCCTTCGGTGCCATCCTATAAGGTGCAATGGACACCGGTGCCGTTCCAGGCAACAAGTCGATTCCAAACTCAACCTCTCGGTTCGGGGGCAAACCCGAAAGCTCCTCTGGAAAAACATCTTGAAAATCCTTGACGGTTTCAACTTTATCCACTGTCAGATCCTCAGTTTTTGATTGGCTTATAAATGCCAAATAAACCTCACATCCCTTTCAAATCCACTTCTCAGCTCTCAATGCCGACACCACATTAGACAGATAATCCCTACGCTCGTCTATCACCAAAACCTCCTCATCCTTTGTGGTCTTTAAAATTATTCGACTTAGCAGCACAATCCAGAGTAGCCCTATGCTTAACAAGCCAATCCATTCCCAAAATAAGATCGAATTCTCCGAAAGGTAGCTCCATCAGATCTCTAGAGAAAACTTTTCCTTGAGTTTCTATAGGCACATCTCTATACAGTTTATCTACCCTAACCGAGTGACCCTAAGGACTTAGTACAGATACCCCACTCACGGTCTCCTTAGAGCGCACACCCAGCGACCCAGATATAGCACATGCAACATATGAATGGGTAGATCCAACATCTATCAACACAGTGTATGGCATACTGGAAATCAGAAACGTACCAGTTATGACGTCAGGTGCATCACCCTCCTCTCGAGGACGAGCTGCATACGCCAACGCCGACTGACGAGCCTCAGTAAATCCAGCATCCCTGCCAAGCGCTCCTCTTCCTCCACCGTTTCCATTACCACCTCTTCCTTACCCACATCCTCTCGAAAACTGTGGCCCACCCCTCACTGGTTGAGCGACCTTCTGCTCTAAAGATTGAACCTGATCTGGTTCCTGGGGACAATCCTTAACCCTATGCTCCATAGATCCGTATCAGAAACAAGCACCAGAACATTTCCAACACTCGCCCATATGCATCTTCCCACAATTCTTACAACCTTGCGGTCTAACAGCATTCGTCGGTACTGCTCGAACTGGCTCCATTACCCTTGCTCTCTTAACATTCCTGTTCATACCACCTGAAAGTCCTGAATCTCTCCTAAAACGGTTCCGATCTTTCTCACAATTCTGTCCTTCTGTATGCTTCAGTTTCTCAGCTATCTTAGCTTTCTCCACTAAAGCAGCGAAGTTACGCTCCCTTTGCAGAGCAATCAGCACCCTAAGTTCATCTCTCAGACCATTCTCGAAGCGTAAGCTACGCTCATACTCTGCAGCGATAATCTCAGAAGCATACCGGCTCAGTCTTAGAAACTCAGACTCATACTCAGCCACTGACTTACTCCCTTGGACCAGGTTCAGAAATTCTTTTTGGCGAGTGTCCACATAACTAGCCCCAACATACTTTCCTTTGAAATCTATCTTAAACTACTCCCAAGTCACACTGTCAGCAGGAGTTCCATCTCTCACAGTGAGCCACCATTGATAAGCCTCATCCCTGAGTAATGATATGGCTCCCTTCAGCTTCTGCTCTACAGAGCAGTCCAGATCATCCGTAATCCACTCTGTGGCCTCTAACCAATACTCAGCCACATTCAAAGCTACACCAGATACGCCCCTAAATATCTCTGCTCCATTGGCCCGGAGCTGCTCAGAAATAGACCCCCGAATTTCATTTCCCGTACTTGGCCCAACAACCCTTTCTAAAACTCAGAGCATTGCTTGGGATAGAGCATCGTGCCCGGCACCTCGATCATGACACTATACCTCCATTGTCGGTGGTGCCGGTGTATTTGCTACCGACACATGTCCTGAAGATGAAGATTTAGCCTGAGCATTACCTCGGCCATGTCCACGGCCTCTTCCACGAGTTGCTCGTGTACTCATTTTGCATTATCTGATTAAGAATTTTATGAATCAGTTTAATATTTCAGTGTTTATTATAGAAGTCTTATGAATAACAGTAATTCAGAGTTTGAGTTTGTTTCCTTTTGCGGTAGCCTAGCTACAGTCTCAGTTTACTTACCAGAGTTTCCATAGTTCCAGTGTTACCCTAACTAAAGTACCATGATAAGGTTTTATACAAACATATAATAGATATTTCAGAAACAATCAGAACGACTCAGAAAACTTACAGACTTGGGTCGGAGATTCAGTGTGCCACCTTCTAAAAAAACCTAATTTTTAAAAACCGATTTTAATTTTAAAAAAATCTATTTGTAAAGAGAAAATATTGGAAACATTCTCAAAAACAATTTATAAAAAAACAATTTTTGAAAACCTTTATTCAGTGTATCTTTACAAACTCCCGTTTTTAGACCCGTTCCACAGCTTAGTTGTTGCAACTTAGCTCTGATACCACTAAATGTAACACCCCAAACCCGGCCCAGACGTTATGGCCAGATTTGACTTGTCACATGGACTTATGACTTAGTATGCATTCGCTGGTTTAAGTGATTGGGGTGGTCTTTGTAAAAATAACAGTTGAATGAAAAGCCAGTTTATCAATCTTTAGGCTATCCATTTGTTGTGCTTGTTGAATCTTGAAAACGTTCATTAATTTTGAAAACCCGCGCAGCTTAACACTAGCAGTTTCATCATAGTATAAATATAATCAGAAAATAAAACCATAGCGAAAAAAGAAATTTAAATAGCGGCCTTATTACAACTTAAAACCCAAAATTAGATCAGAATATAAAAATAATAAAAATAAACTAACTTAGAAAAACCAACTTTGCAGATGATGTGGCCACTCCGAATCCCTCACAGCTCCAAGCCCACTATGGTTGGGGATTTCCTGCAGAGATGAAAATAAAGGGTGAGTTCGGTAAACTCAGTGTGTAACATAGCCCAACCATAGCCCAAAACAGATCAAACCTCAGAGTCAGACTTATCTAGGCCTTGGCCCAATACAAAAATCAAAATGAAACCCATAGGCCCATAGCAGATACAGAACAAATATATCATGAATGCAGAAATCCCAACCCAGAGCCATCCATAACACCCCCGTACCAGCCTTACACCATGTGGGGAGACTACTCGACCCACCCAACCACTACACACCACAGAAATTGCAGCGAGGCTGCCAGATATTGTGACGAAGTCACCATATACAGATATTGTGGCTAGGCCACCAGAACAGATATATATATGTGGCGAACCCACCAGATTGTAGCGAGGCTGCCAGATATTATGGCGAAGTCACCAAAACAGATATATGTGGCGAGGCCACCAGATTGCAGCGAGGCTGCCAGAACGCTTCCTCCATCAATATAAACTCATGTCCCATGCAACAGAAATAATATGTCATGGCATACGTATACAGAAATAGAACATCATGCTTTTCAGAAAAAAATAACCCCAAGGGTAAAATCGTACTTTTACATGCATAAGGGTATTTTAGTAATTATTACCTATTGTTAAGGTTTCATGCTCATTCTAACATTTACCAAGTAATTAGAAGTACTTACCTCGTCTTTTTACCAAAGTGGGCCCGTTGGCCCATTGGCCCGTTTTTGACCCATTAAGCCCAAAAATACTGTTGTGCACGAAAATGCACACTTTGCACTCTAATCATCGAAATGGACCATATTCATTAACAACTGTCTTACGAGCGCTCACACGCTCGCGAGTTCACAAAATACCAACGTTTCGGTATTTCAACTTTTACCGATTCAGTCGAAGGGAGGGTGTCGTTTACACACCTGGTTGATGACGATTGATGACGATATCTCCCACGCGATAATCCTACAATCGATCACTAACACATTAGACTTATGAATAAACGATAACTAACATAAATCCACGTCAACTAACCCAATCATCACACAAGTTAGTCATTTACGCACGAGGGGCAAAATAGTCATTTTACCCTCTAGAGGTAAATCAGTAGTCCCACCCTACAGGGGTATTTTAGTAATTCTACAACTTATCCACTTGGGCCTACGGACCCATTGGGACCACATGGCCCATTTTAGCCCATCGCGGCCTGAAATAGCCGTCCTACTGCTAGAGTAATGAGAAATACACACCTGTTAGGAGACTGCAGTTAATCTGCGCTCCAAACACTCTTAGCTGACGCCCAACCCAAACTAGCACGTCACAAAGCGAAAGGGATCAGCCACGAAGGGTATGCCTACTCTCCTCATGGTTTGCTTTATTTAATGCCATCTACTCTTATGTAAGCTTCCCGATGTGGGATCCCTCCATCACCAGAGTTTAAAACCAACACCAACTCTTGCTGTCCCAACATAGAAAAATAATCAACCCTTGCGTGCCAAGGGATTCGAACCAAAGTCCTCTCACATGCCAACTCACGCCACCACCACTAGGCCATCAACTCATTTGTGTCATAAATCCAACACATTAAACTTTAAAGCGCACCTACTTGCTTCCAGATTTATTGAAAAGAAAAACCAAAATATATTGAAAGAGCCAAGACTTGAACCTTGGACCCCTTGCTTCCTCTATGGCGTCACTTCCTTGTCCCCTAAATGGCACCACCTTGCCACTACAGCACACTCCTTTTTGTGTCATCTTTTACCCCTTTACTCTTAAAAGCCCAAATACCAATTGCATCACCTCTTCATAAAATTAAAATTTCGAAGATTACCACGGATTTAACTTAAGTTTGGGCCTTCCAAAGGCCCACTAACCTACTAAAATATATATTTTAACCAACCATAACACACACAAATTTTAAAAATCACAGAAACACAGAAAAACCGAAAATTAGGGTGTTACATAGAACTTCTAAATAAAAATATTAATGGTTTACTTGGTTCTTCGCAGGTTCATTCAGTAATGCACTGTGAAGTCAGTGGAGGTGGATCAAGCAATTCAGAATATCAATCTTATGGCCACAGCATCGATACTGAAAAGTTAAATTACATGGGTAATAATCCTCGATCTCAAAACAATCTATATAATAACACTTACAATATAGGTTGGAGGAACCACCCAAATTTCTCATGGGGAGGCCAAGGAAATCAAAAACCACCACCCCCTCCAGGGTTTCAGCAACCACCATACCAGTAGGAGAAAAAATCGAACCTTGCGGAGATGCTAACCAAATTTATCTCGGTGTTAGAGACTCATTTTTAGAATACCAAGACGGCACTCAAAAATCAACAAGCATCGATCCAAGGGCTTGAAACTCAAATTGGATAGCTGGCTAAGATGATTTCAGAAAGAGCACAAGGAAATCTACCTAGTAACACCGAACCCAATCCAGAAGCACATGTGAAAGCAGTTACAAGCTGAATCAGAAAAGAAGCCACAACAAGAAGTTGACAGAAGCAAAGGAGAGGAGGTAAAACCTGAAAGCAATGACAATCCAATGCCGAAGGAATATAAACCACCAATTCCATACCTAGAAAAGTTGAAGAAATACACAATTTGGTAAATTCCTTGAACTTTTTAAACAACTACATATTAACTTACCTTTTGTTGAAGCTATATCGCAGATGCCTACATACGTAAAATTTTTAAAAGAGCTCCTAAAAAACAAAAGGAAGTTTGAGGACTTATCTACAGTGGAACTTAATGAGGAATGCTCGGCTATACTCCAAAACAAACTGCCAACCAACCTAAAAGATCCAGGAAGTTTTACTATACCCTGCTTAAGTGGTAGTTTTAGCGTCGATAAGGCACTAGCTGATTTAGGTGCTAGCATTAATTTGATGCCATATAAAATGTTTAAACAACTTGGTCTTGGGGAACTTAAACCCACTAGGATGAGTATTCAACTTGCTGAGAGATCTGTTAAATATCCTAGGGGTATTATAGAGGACATACTTGTAAAAGTAGATAAATTTATATTCCCTGTTGACTTCGTTGTGCTTGATATGGATGAAGATGTTGAAGTGCATTTAATCTTAGGGCATCCATTTTTAGCCACTGCTAGGGTTGTTATTGATATGGGTGATGGTAAAATGGTACTTAGAGTAGGTGACGAAGAAATCATTTTTAAAATTTACGATGCCATGAGATTTTCTAGGGAACAAGATGACGACGTTGGAACTGTGCCATAACCAAGGAGAGGAGATAGATGACGACGATTCCGAGACAGGCAAAATAAAAGCTAAACTAAACTTCAATGAATCTTCCCAAAGACAAGTAGAATATGAGGATATTAAAGGGAACGATGATTTTAAGCAAAAACCTTCTAATGAAGAACATCCCAAACTGGAACTCAAACAATTACCAAATCACTTGGAATACGCATTCCTTGGAAACAATTCTACATTACCAGTTATTATTGCGTCTAATTTGCAACCCAAGGAGAAAGAGGAATTAATCCAAGTCTTAAAAGAACATAAAAAGGCCATAGCTTGGAAAATTTCTGACATTAAAGGGATCAACACTTTTTTTTTGCACCCACAAAATTTTAATGGAAGATGAATATAAACCAGTTGTGCAAGCTCAAAGACGATTGAACCCCAACATGAAGGAAGTTGTTAAAGCCGAAGTAATTAAACTTCTAGATGCTGGAATTATTTATTCTATTTCTGAGAGTTCTTGGGTAAGTCCAATGTAGATTGTTCCTAATAAATGAGGCATGACTGTGGTAGCCAATGAGAAGAATGAACTAATTCCAACTAGGACAGTCACAGGCTGGAGAGTTTGCATTGACTATAGGAAGCTAAATGATGCCACGAGAAAAGACCACTTCCCCTTGCCATTCATTGACCAAATGTTGGAAAGACTATCAGGGCACATGTACTACTGCTTATTGGACGGACTATCTGGCTATTTCCAAATCCCAATAGCTCCTGAAGATTAGGAAAATTAGGAAAAAAACGACATTCACATGTCCATACGGTACATTTGCTTATCGAAGAATGCCCTTTGGATTATGTAATGCTCCTGCAACATTCCAGCACTGCATGATGGCCATCTTTGACAAACTCGTAGAAGATCATGGAGGTTTTTGTGGATGATTTCTCAATATTCGGTAACTCTTTCCATCTTTGCCTTAAAAATTTAAAACAAGTTCTAATAAGATGCGAGGAAACAAACCTTGTACTTAACTGGGAAAAATATCATGTAATGGTTCAAGAAAGTATTGTGCTAGGACATAAAATTTCTATTAAAGGGATTGAGGTTGATAAATCTAAAGTCAAAATCATTGAAAAATTACCTCCTCCTAGTTCGGTTAAGGCTATTAGAAGTTTTTTAGGACATGCTGGGTTTTATAGAAGATTTATTAAAGATTTTTCTAAAATAACTAAGCTTTTGACCAAATTACTAGAAAAAGATATGCTCTTTAATTTTGATCAGGAATGTTTAGAAGCATTTAATACTCTAAAGGATAAATTGATTAATGCTCCAATTATAATAGCACCTGACAGGAATTTACCTTTTGAACTAATGTATGATCTGAGTGACTTTGCAGTAGGTGCAGTTTTGGGACAGCGAAGGGACAATCACTTTCAACCTATTTATTATGCTAGCAAAACTTTGGCAGCCGCACAAGAGAACTACACCATCATAGAGAAATAATTTTTAGCTGTGGTTTTTGCATTCGATAAATTTAGGCCATATCTAATATTGTCTAAAGTTGTCATTTATACTGACCATTCTGCCCTTCGCTACCTGTTAACTAAGACTGATGCAAAACCTCGACTCATTCGATGGATTTTGTTATTGCAGGAATTTGACTTGGAAATTCAAGATAAGAAAGGAGCAGAAAATCTTGCAGTTGATCATTTATCCAGGCCTGAAAATTCAAGTACTAAAGAGCTAGATGAAGTGGAAATAAATGATTCATTCCCTAAAGAACAATTTTTTTCTATTTCTGACTCGGAGGTACCTTGGTTTGCAGACATCGCGAATTTTTTAGCTGCTAATGTCATCCCAAAATGGTTGACACATCAGCAAAAGAAATGATTCATTACTGATATGAAACACCACTTTTGGGAAGATCCTTTTCTTTTTCATATATGTGGAAATCAAGTTATTCGGTGATGCATTACAAGAACAAAAGTATTGAACACTTAGGATCAGTTGGAGGACATTATGGTGGAAATAAGACCGGACATAAAATACTTGAATCAGGTTTTTATTGGCCCACCTTATTCAAAGATGCCAATAGGTATGTTATTTCTTGTGACAAATGTTAGAGGATAGGTAATATCTCTAACCGTGATGAAATGTCTCAGACATATATGCTTTCATGTGAAATATTTGATGTTTGGGGTATCAACTTCATGGGTCCATTCCCTAGTTCATTTGGAAATAAATACATCTTAGTACCTGCCGATTATATGTCTAAATAGGTTGAAACCCAAGCTCTGCCTACAAATGATGCTAGAGTAGTGGTACGTTTCCTTAAAAAACATTTCTCTCAATTTGGAACACCTAG
Source organism: Gossypium hirsutum (assembly GCF_007990345.1). Taxonomy (NCBI): domain Eukaryota; kingdom Viridiplantae; phylum Streptophyta; class Magnoliopsida; order Malvales; family Malvaceae; genus Gossypium; species Gossypium hirsutum. The sequence continues at coordinate 39,682,246 of NC_053433.1, forward strand.
ATTAATAATCAGCGATAGGGGGACTCACTTCTGTGACGCCCAATTTGAAAAGACCCTCAAGAAGTATGGAGTTTACCACCGAACAACTACCCCTTACCACCCTCAAACTAGTGGCCAAGTCGAAGTGGCAAATCGAGAACTTAAACGTATCCTAGAAAAGACGGGAGGATTGAACAGGAAAGATTGGATAATAAAAGTAGATGACGCATTATGGGCCTATAGAACTGCTTTTAAAACTCCCATAGGGACATCACCATACAAACTTGTTTATGGAAAAAGTTGTCATCTACCATTTGAGTTAGAACACAAAGCATTCTGGGCTATAAAATTTCTAAACTTTGATCCCAAACTTGTAGGTGAAAACAGGTTGATGCAGTTGAACGAGTTAGACGAATGGCGAATATATGCATACGAAAATTCAAGACTATACAAGGAAGGAATAAAATGACGCCATGATGCTCGGTTAAAATAAAATAAACAATTTGAAGTTAGAGATATTATACTATTATATAACTCGAGACTCAAATTGTTCCCTGGGAAGCTTAAATCACGATGATCAGGTCCGTTCGTAGTCAAAACAGTTTTTCCATACGGCACCGTAGAAATAAGTCACCCATCAAAAGGTACTTTCAAAGTAAATAGACATCGCCTCAAACCTTACAGCTGTGAGAAATTTAAAGATGACAGGGAGGAGCTACGACTCCACGAATCTCCTTAAGTTTACTCACATGGTAAAGTCTAGCTTAGACTTTAAATAAGCACTTCTCAGGAGGCAACCCGAGCACTAAAAATATTACTTTTTTTAAATTTTAGTTTTTAAAATCTAACATACTAACCAAATCATTGAAAAAAGGCTTTTCAAAACCCCACGATTAGGCACACGGGCGTGCTGTAGGCCGTGCACATACAACGAGGGTCGTGTGAAAACAGGGCAAAAATTTCTTCCCCAACACGGGGTGCGATAAGTAGCCATGGCCATGCAATATGGCCGCGGGTGAAACTGTCAAAATAGCATGGGCGTGAAACACGCCCGTGTTTTGAACCCTTGGGTAAACATGTTAATTTAACATGGGCGTGCGTCTGTATACACGGGTGTGGGAGAAGCGAACAGAGATCGAAATGGCCGTGCAACATGGCCGTGTACACCAATGCGTCTAAATTCAAAAATTACGAACCGCATGAGCTGAGCTTAGAGCACACGGGCATGCCCCACGGCCGTGTGCTCTCAATTTCTCTATAAACACCTATTATTCGTTTTATTTATCTCTATATTTTGAAATTATTTATTTTTTATTTCCTTTTAATACTATTTTATCCTGAGTTTTTACAATTTTTATTATTCGGCTATTTCATTACGAGTAATTATGCTTCAGTATACCTCTTAAAGAGTTCCTGATTTCATCACAGTTATAAAGAGCTCCTCAGCTCATCATCACATAGTAACTAAAAACTCCACTAGGAAAAGACTTATGGACTAATGAACCTTTACCACCGCCGGAGTATCCTCCTCCACCTTCACCCCGATTCTTCTCCAAAACTCTAGTCCGAGGAATTCCATTCATCGCTCATGAAGTTTCACTTCTCTCCATTTTTTTTTTCTTTTCTACATATCTATCTTTGTACATTGAGGGTAATGTACATCTTAAGTGTGGGGGGTATTCATTTTACTATCATAAAAATCTCTGAATGATTGCCTTGTTCTCTTGAAAAGCTCTCATATCATGTTTAGGATAAATTTTGATTGATTTATGATTTTTGTTGATATATCTTGAATTAAAACATAGGCATTTATGCATTGAGGGTTTAAACTTTAAGACATTAGGGAATCAAGCATGATAAGTTGATTTTTGAAGAATTAAAAACTTTTAGGTTATTTCCCCAAGTTTAGGTATTACCTTGAGTTGGAATTCACAAGTTTGAACATAAAAAAAACCATAATTTTTGTGAGATCTTGAGCCTTTAGAGCATCTATTATTTCTTTCATGCTCACTTTCATTATGAGTGCGTCAGTATCGAATTGTTAGTTTAGAACTTGCTTGATCATGCATGTTAAGACCACACCATTTGAACTGATATGTCAAAATGATAAAGGCACTTAGGTTTAACCCACTCACTCCATAAAAGCCTACCTTCACAATTAACCCTTAGTGAACCCCCTTGAGCCTAATAACTCATTCATTGATTTATCCTCAATATTAACCTATAACTCATTATTGTTGAAATCCTCTAAATTAATTTGATCCCTATTTTTGTCAAGATTTGAGTTGGAATAATTCTTAGCTATGTTTATTCTATTTTGTAATTTGACTTGCTCTAAAAAAATGTATACATTTTAGTAGTAGTGATCTTCTGAGCTAAAGAAGTTAAATTCCATTTTCTAAGAAAAATCTCTATTGTACGCAATTGTTGACTAGTCATTTTTCTAGTTAGGCAATTTTCGAATTCAATCTCGATTCTGACCCTTTCTTTCAGCTTGTGACCACACCCTTTAACCAAAGCCACGCTACAACCCTCTAAATACCTTTGATTGATGTTTCATCTCAATTTATAGTGGTGGAGATTTGATTTTCATGCAAGCCTATGGTAATGACTCTTCATTATTGACTATTGAGTGCTTCATTTTATTGTCCTTAAACACCTCGAGTGATTTGAGTGAATCTTTAGTGAGGATGTTAAACTCTATGATATTTTGAATGAAAGGTAATTACTTAAATGAGGAGAGACACCTATGTTTTCATGATAAAATGCTCAAACTTCGAATGTTTGAAACTTTGATGTTCTTTCAGTTGAATTTTCAATAAATGATTACCGATGGATTATTTTGAGATATTATCGATAGAAATTATAAGTTGAGAAGAATTTATTTTGATTATGAGTTGAGGATTTTGCTTGAGGATAAGCAAATGCTTAAGTGTGGGGGTATTTGATAAACCTTAATCTATACATATTTTTACCCTATACTTAACACACTTAACACATTTTATGAATGATTTTTCTTAAAGTTGGTGAATTAGATACTCCTAATGCCTTAATTTCATATTTTATACTTAGGCGAGCATAAGAGAGCGAAAGGAACGAGAAATAGGCCAAAAACGGAGAAAATGGGCCAACGTACGAAATCAACACGGCCTGGACTTCCTTACACGGGTAGACCACATGACCGTGTCAATTTGGCAGAATTGAAGCATGACTCACATGGGTAGAACACACGTCCATGCCATTCTAACAGGTTCGAGCATGGCCTGAAGTAATCATACACGGGCGTGTCACACGGGCGTGTCCCTGCCGAGCCCAAGTTTAGTCCAATTCAAAAAAGGCCAATTTTGAGGGTTCTTAGGCATTCCAAAGCCTATAAATACACCCTAGAGGAGGAGGAAAGAAGACACATAGAGAGAGAAGTAGGGAACTGCTCAAGAAAAGCCGATTGATCCATCTCAAAAGCTACATTCAGCATTAAGACTGAAGATCTCCCTTCAATTTCCCCTCAGGAGTTTTGGGTTTTTCTTTATATTTTGTATTCAATATTCTTTTGAGATGTTTTCCTTTTTAGTTATGAACTAAATCCCCTAAATACCTAAGGGGAATGAAACCTAAGACGAATCTTGTTATTATTTTTTGAATTGTATGATAAATATTTGACTTGTTCTTAATTATGTGTTCTTAATTATTATTATGATATTCTAGGATATTGATTCAAGTTAAGCTCTTATTCAGAGGAGGAAAAGACCCTGTCTAAGAGCACATTTTTCATAATTAAGCGGAGTTGGTTGCGTGCCTAGAGATAGGGTGACAAGATTTTACCGGATTAGGGTGAAACCTAATAAGGGGATCCATAGATCGAGTTAATGCAACTCTAGGAAGTTAATTAGAAAGAGATTTCAATTATTCAACCTAGGGTTAGACGTTGTTAGTCTCGAGAGAGATAATAATATAACATAGGGACCTCTACGGATCAAGTCAAATGAATAAATCGTCCGATTCATAGTTAAATAACAAGTGAAGTCTAGGTGGATTTTTCCTTAGGTATTGTCTTAATTCAATCGTTTTCCAAAAGTAATTCCCCAATTCTATTTTCTGTGATTTCTTAGTTTAGTTAATTAGTTAGTTAAAACAAACCCCATTATTCTTAGGCTAGATAAGAAAAAGACAGTTATTACTAGTACTTTTAGTTCCTCTGGGTTCGACAATCAGGTCTTGCTAAAACTATACTACTGTTCGATAGGTACACTTGCCTACATCGTGATAACAGTTAGTTTCAAGAATGATTCATTATAAAATTATAAAACTTATCACACACAAAATCACGATCACAAGGGGCCGAGTAATTTCAGGCTAGTGTAGATGATGACCCGGAGAGAGGGGAGTTTTGGCTAGAAAATACCATGAGGGTATTCGATGAGATATCATGCACACCTGATGAGTGCGTGAAGTGTGCCGTGTCACTCCTTCGAGACTCAGCTTATCAGTGGTGGAACACTCTCGTTATGTTGTACCGATAGAAAGGATCACTTGGGAATTCTTCCAAGAAGAGTTTCGAAAGAAGTATATTAGCCAGATGTTCTTGGATCAGAAAATGAAGGAATTTCTAGAGTTGAAGAAAGGTAGTATGACTATGACGGAGTATGAGCGTGAGTTTGTGAAGCTCAGCAAATATGCGCGAGAATGCATATCCACTGAAGCTAGTATGTGTAAGAGGTTTGAGGATGGCCTCAATGAAAACATTCGAGTGTTTGTGGGCACCCTAGAGTTAAGAGAATTTTTGGTGCTCGTTGAGAGAGCATGTAAAGCAGAAGAGCTGGTGAAGGAGAGATGGAAGGCGGCGATTGAGTCGTGAGATTTAAAGAGAAGACAGATAGGGAAGGCGTATCAGTCCTCCTCCAAGAGGTCGAAAGAATTTATTACCCGATCGAACGCTTCGGTGGGATATTCAAGGAGGAATAAGAATAATCAGAATATGACGTCTAAAGCCCAGACTACTTCGGTCGCTAGTGTTGGTAGTACTCGGCCAGATAGACAAGAGTGTCCGCAATGTGGGAGACGCCACTTAGGCGAATGCCGAGTAAATGAGAGGGGCTGTTTCAAGTGTGGATCACTATACCACTTTATTTGTGATTGCCCTGAGATGAAAGAGAGAAAGAGGAAGCAAGAAATAAAGGCAAACAGTCTCTGTTAAGGGGGAGGCCACAAAAGAATCCGGGCAGTAGAGCTAACAGTAGGGGCGCGACTAGAGATGCAGTCGAGGTCCAAGGGCAGAGCGCCTATAAGGACTTATGCTATTCGTGCTCGTGAGGAGGCAGAGTCTCTCGACGTGATTACGGGTACTTTTTCTATTCATGATATTTATGTTGTTTCTTTGATTGATCCGGGGTCTATCCACTCCTATATTTGTATGGAACTAATTCCTCGAACGAGAATGATAGTGGAGTCTACTGAATTTGTAATAAGAGTGTCCAATCCCTTGGGTAGATATGTTCTAGTTGACCAAGTATGTAGGAGTTGTCCTTTGACAATTGGAGGTCATCGTTTCCCGACAAATTTAATGTTATTTCCATTCAATTAGTTTGACGTAATCCTCGAGATGGATTGGTTGACTTCTCATAGTGTTGTAGTGGACTGTGGGAAGAAAATTATTGAGTTAAAGTGTGAGTTGGGAATATACTTCAGGTTAGACCAGGTGACTTGGATAAATCGCCTGTGATAATATCGTCTCTGAATGCTGAAAAACATTTGAGAAAAAGGTATGAGGCTTATCTAGCTTTTGTGCTGAATACTCAAGTGTCCGAGTCGAAGATTGAGTCAGTACCAGTGGTTTGTGAGTTTATAAATGTTTTTTCGGAAGAGTTGCCCGAATTACCTCCAGAAAGAGAAGTTGAGTTTGGTATCGAGTTAGTTCCTGGCACAATGCCAATCTCGATTATGCCATATAGAATGGCCCCCACTGAGTTGAAAGAGTTGAAAGTGCAGTTGCAAGAGTTAACAGATAAGGGTTTTGCTAGACTGAGTTATTCACGATGGGGTGCTCTGATACTTTTTGTGAAAAAGAAAGACGGGTCGATGAGGTTATGTATCGACTATAGGCAGCTTAACAAAGTAACAGTGAAGAACAAGTATCCCTTGCCAAGGATTGATGATCTCTTCGATCAACTGAGAGGAGCCACTGTATTTTCTAAAATAGATTTGAGGTCGGGTTACTACCAGTTAAGAGTCAAGGAACAAGATGTACCGAAGACTACTTTTCGGACAAGATATGGGCAGTACGAGTTTCTTGTTATGCCTTTTGGATTGACAAATGCCCAGCGGTATTTATGGGCTTGATGAACCACATCTTTCAACCGTATTTGGATCGTCTTTTTTATTGATGACATCTTGGTTTATTCACGTAACGAGAGTGAGCACGCGGAACATTTGAGAACTGTGTTGCAGACCTTGAGGGATAAGCAACTCTATGCCAAGTTTAGTAAGAGCGAGTTTTGGCTCAACGAAGTCGGATTTCTAAGGCATATTGTGTAGGGTGACAGAATCAGAATTGACCCAAATAAAGTCTCAGCTATTTTAGAAAGAAACCACCGAGGAATGTAACAGAGGTTCGTAGTTTTCTGGGGCTAGCGGGATACTATAGATGATTTGTAAATGGATTCTCTATGATAGCTACACCGATAACAAGGATTTTACAGAAAGATGTCAAATTTGAATGGATAGTAGAATGCCAACGGAGTTTTGAGAAATTAAAGGCTTTGTTGACTGAAGCCCCAAGTTTAGTGCAACCGGAGTCAGACAAAGAATTTGTAGTTTTTAGTGACGCCTCCCTAAATGGTTTAGGGTGTGTGCTCATGCAAGAAGGCGTGGTTATAGCCTATGCCTTGAGGCAATTAAAACCTCACGAGAGAAATTATCTGACCCATGATTTAGAGCTAGCAGCTGTGGTGTTCGCACTGAAGATTTGGCGACACCATTTGTATGGTGAGAGATGCCGAGTATTTACCGATCATAAGAGTCCAAAGTGTCGATGACTCAGAAAGAGTTGAATTTGAGGCAACAATGATGGTTAGTGTAATGCCCCGTACCCGAGACCGTCGCCGGAGTCGAACACGAGGTGTTAATAGACTTAATTCATTACTTAAACAGCTCAAACAATTTATTTTTAAAATTTTCAGTCAAGCTCTAACCACTGTGTATTACGAATCAAATATCTCCCTGTACAGAGTTTCAATGACTATACCATTCGCTTATAATAAAACTAGACTCAATAAGGAATCTGTAAATATAAATTATGACTTCAAATTATCTTTGAACAATTTATGGTGAATTTCCAAAGTCATAACAGGGGATCCAGAAATTGCTCTGGCCCTATTTCACAAAAATTTAAACATCTCATAAAATATAACTCATATACCTGTTTTGTTCCATCCATATGAAAATAGACTCATAATTCTTCAATTCCATATATTATTCATCATCTAATTGTATCTCTAATATTTTTAGTAATTTTTCAAACTCACGTCACTGCTGCTGACTGAATCTATTTTATGGTAAATTTTACCTATTTCATGGTTTCCATGGATTAGCTAGCAATTTAGCATACATAACACCAAATATGATCATGATTAGCCATTCCAATGGCTAATCATTACCAAGCATTTCCATACCACTCAATAACCATATCATAAGACCATATACACAAAATGATTATAATGCTATACATGCCATACTCAAAATATACAAGCCATTATGCCAAGATGGTATACGGATAGTGTGAGCGTGCCTCCGACCGTTTCTGATTTCTGAGGTGGCTTGTCAACACTACAAGGAATGAAAAGGAGGGAGTAAGCATAAATTCTTAGTAAGCTCACATGAAAATAGCAAGTAACACAACTATATGCGCAAACATAAAACATCATTTACATAATCATCACCGAGACATTCATATCACATTTTCATTTATCATCTTACCATATTGTTGTTATATCGAGTTTTCAACCCGAGGGTTAAGTACATACCTGTTCAAAGTACTCATTTCACAACACTTACCAATACGTCCCTTTCATCTCGAGTATTCCTCCATTTGAGTAGAATTTTACCCGTTGAACACATCGGAATATAATTCGGATACATGGAAAGTTTGCACATAAGTGCCACATATATAGCCAAGCTACCATGTAACCCGCCCATAAGTGAACTTGGACTCAACTCAATGAGCTCGGGCGTTCGCATCCATAAGTGAACTCAGACTCAACTCAACGAGCTTGGATGCCTAGTTACATCTCTCGAACTCGGACTCAACTCAACGAGTCCGGACATTTGCATCCATAAGTGAACTCAGACTCAACTCAACGAGTTCGGATGCCCAAACATCCTAGTGACATGTCACTTGTATCCTAATCTATTCCTAAGGTTCAAACGGGCATTTTCCTCGATCACACATATTTGCCATCTTCCACAGAATATCGAAATTGATACTTCGGTGATAGTTCATACTCATCAAGTAATTCACATAATTACATATTATTCAACAATAACCACAAAGCATAATATTTCATGATAATAATCAGCATCATATCATATAAACAACATTAAATTGCTTAAAATGACAATTATGTTACTACATTTACACATGAACTTACCTCGTATGCGAAAATGGCTACTTTTACCATTTCGTCCACAACTTGGTATTTTCCCCATTTTAGCCCGAATTTTACTTTTCCTTGCTCTATCATTTAAAATATAGTCTAATTAGGACTCACATTATTCAAATTGACCCAAAATCATATTTTGGCAAAATTACAGTTTTGCCCCTAAACATTCGCATATTTACACTTTTGCCCCGAAGCTCGTAAATTAAACTTCAGCCTATTTTCTTATGTTTTATGACATGCTAATCATTTTTCCCTTCTATGGAAACATCAAATTCTCACTCTAACATGTACTTATGACTATTAGGTATTTTTACCGATTAAGCCCTTTTGCTAGTTTTCGCTTAAAACCAAGTAGCACAAGTTTTCTAACATAATTTAAAACCTCATATTCTATCATAAAACACCAAAATACACAAATTTCACCTATGAGTATTTTTCCAAATATGAACCCTAGGTTGAATTATTGCTAGCATAAGCTTAATCGAGCTACCGGGACTCCAAAAACGTAAAAATCATTAAAAACGAGGCTAGAACGGACTCACAATCGAGCTTGGAAGCTTGAAAAACCCTAGCCATGGTTTCTCCTTTCTATATTCGGCCATGGGATTGAAGATGAGCAAAATTGGCTTTTAATTTTGTATTTTAATTCATTTTACCCCTAAATGACCAAAATGCCCTTACTACTAAACTTTCCAAAAATTCCATCCATGTCCAATTTTTGTCCATAGACTTAGAAATTGGTAAAATTTCTATTTAAGACCTCCTAATTAATATTTCAAAACAATTTCATACTAGAAACTTCTAGAGTGCAAGTTTTACAAATTATTCGATTTTGTCCCTAATTTCAATTTAAGCACTTTATGCATAAAATTTCTTCACAAAATTTTCACACAATCATGCAATCATATCATAGACCTCAAAATAATCATAAAATAATTATTTCTATCTCAAATTTTTTGGTCACGAAACCACTATTCTGACTAGACCCAAAATCAGGATATTACAGTTAGAGCTAATAAAAGATTATGAGTTGATTATCGACTATCATCTGGGAAAGGCGAACGTAGTAGCTGACGCTTTGAGTAGGAAGTCATTGTTTGCCTTGAGAACCTTGAACGCTCAATTGGCTATATCTAGTGATGGATTGGTCCTAGCGGAGTTGAGGGACAGACCGACTTTTCTTCATGAAATTCGTGAAGCTTAGAAAGATGATGAGAAACTACAAGCCAAGAGAACTCAGTGTGAATCAGAAATTGAGACAGATTTTTTTATTAGTACTGATGGTTGTATAATGTTCAAAGATAGAGTTTGTGTACCCAAAGATAGTGAGCTCATTCAGAAGATTTTACGAGAGGCACACAGTGTTTGTTCATCCGTCCACCCGGGTAGCGTGAAAATGTATAACGACTTGAAGAAAATGTATTGGTGGTCGGGAATGAAAAGAGAAATTTTGGAGTTTGTCTCTAAGTGTTTAGTGTGTCAGCAAGTAAACACTGAAAACCAAGTGCCTTTTGGGTTACTCCAGCTTATTATGGTTCCCAAATGGAAGTAGGATCGAATCACCATGGATTTTGTAACGAGTTTGCCACTAACCCCGAAAAGGAAAGATGTAGTATGGGTTATTGTCAATAAACTCACTAAGTCAGCACACTTCCTACCAGTGCGTACTAACTACTCCCTTGAAAAGTTGGCTGACTTATATGTTTATGAGATTGTGAGGCTTCATGATGTGCCGTTATCGATTGTATCTGATCGAGACTCGAGGTTCACCTCGAGGTTTTGGAAAAAGTTGCAAGAGGCTGTAAGAACTAGGTTAAGTTTTAGTGCGACCTTTCATTCGTAAACTGACAGACAGTCGGAAAGAGTAATACAGATCTTAGAAGACATTTTGATGTGTTGTGTTCTTGAATTTCAAGGAAGTTTGGAAAAATACTTACCATTGGTTGAATTCATCTACAATAACAGCTATCAGTAGAGTCTAAAAATGGTGCCTTATGAGGCTTTGTACGGGCGAAAGTGCCGAACGCCCTTATTCTGGATTGAATTGAGAGAGAGTCAGATTCACGGGGTTGATTTGATCAAAGAGGCTGAGGAAAAACTTAAGGTGATTCATAGCTGTTTGAAAGCCACCTTGAATAGAAAAAAATCCTACGCAGATTTGAAACGAAAGGAGATTAAGTTTGAGGTCAATGATAAGGTATTTTTGAAAGTTTCCCCGTGGAGGAAAGTCATCAGATTTGGTAGAAAAGGCAAGTTGAGTCCTCATTTCATAGGACCTTATGAGGTTACCGAGAGAGTAGGGTTGTTGCCTACCGTTTGGATTTGCTGCCAGAGTTAGAAAAGATTCATGACGTGTTTCACGTGACCATGTTATGTTGATATAGATCTAACCCTTGGCACGTAATTTTTCCAACTGAAGTTGAGATTCTTCCAGATATGACTTGTGGTGAGGAGCCGGTCAAGATCTTAGCTCGAGAGGTCAAACAGTTAAGAAATAAGAGTATACCGCTTGTAAAGGTTTTGTGGCATAGACATGGAGTCGAGGAAGCCACATGGGAACTTGAGGAGTCTCTGAGAGAGCAGTATTCGAACTTATTCACCGGTAAGATTTTCAAGGACGAAAATCCCTAAAGCGGGAGAAATGTAACAACCCAATTTAGGGCCTAGTCAAAGCAGTGGTCTCGGGACCACAAATTCAAAGTTGGGAAAATTATTTTATTATAATTATGAGATTATAGCATGATTATAGTAGTGCATGAAAAATTTGTTGAGTCAATTTTAACATTTGTGAGCCCGATTGCGAAAAAGGACTAAATTGCATAAAAAGAAAAAGTTGTGTTTTAGTGCCCAAATGTGTTATATAGCTAGATAAATAAATTTAGGGACCTTTAAAAGGCAACTACACCCTTTTTAAGAGGGTTGGTCGGCCATGAGACATAGAGGGGACAAATTTTAAGAGTAGGTAGAATTTGGTAGCTATTTTGACCAAAAAAGAAGTAAAATAAAAAAAAAGGTTGTTAATTTCTTTTCTTCTCATCTCTTTCCATTGAAATTTTTAGCCATGAAAGGGGGTTTGAAAGCTTAAATTTTGCAGCAACTTTCTCACAAGTGATTTTAATGAGTTTTCTTCAAGATTTTCACACTTTTGAGACCCTTGAAGCATGAGCTTTCAAATGAGGGTGATATCTTGCAAAATGGTCAAGAGTTTAGGATTTTTCCATGGATGTAATTGTGATAGAAGCTAAGTTTTTATGGAAGAATATGAGTCCTAGTTGTGTTATAAGCAACTTTTGAAAAAGGTGTTAGCTTGAAAACACCTAAAGGAACCATTTTGCATAAGTTGCAAAATAGGTAATAAGTGTATGAAATAGTGAGAATTTGGGGTTTCTATAAGAGTAAAAAGAGTAGCTAGGCTTGAAATATGAAGAAATTCAATAAAAAGTGATTTTCGAGTATAGGGGTAAAATGGTCATTTCGCCAAGGCCTAGGGGCAAAAAGGTCATTTTACCCAAGATGTGAAATTATGAATGCCTAATTGTAATTAATGATTAAATGAGTACATTTTTGCTATTATAGATCAAGACTTACCAAAATCGAGCCTAGATCGGGGCAAAGCCAATGAATCTGATTAAGCTGTTTAGTCAAGTACATTTTGTAAACTGAGGTAAGTTGTATGTAAATAATACAACTATATTGTTAAATGCATGTATTTGATTGTTATTGATTTTGATATAGCATGAATTTCTAGATTTTGAACTGAGTATGCATATTTGTGATTGAGAAAGTAGAAAGATCCAGTGAGAACCCCAGGAAACAAACCGAATGTTCATGCCATAACATTGGGTTATGTGAGAGCGAGTGTAAGACCATGTCTGGGACATGGCATTAGCATTGAGATGAGGGCTAGTGTATGACATGTCTGGGACATGCATCAGCCACATTACGATAGCCAGTGTAAGACCATGTCTGGGACATGGCATTGGCGTAGATATGAGTGCCAGTGTAAGACGTGTCTGGGACATGCATCAGCCTCAATTATGGTAGCCAGTGTAAGGCGTGTCTGAGACATACATCGGCTAAGCTTTGTGCTAGTGTAAGACATGTTTGGGACATCCATCAGCACTTAAACACGAGAGCTAGTGTAAGACCATGTCTGGGACATGACATCGGCAACTTAACCCATGTTTGAGGCTTATAGAATATCCGATAGTATTCCAAAAAGTTAAACTTTAAGTGTTAAGATAGAGATTTAATAAAGAAAGTATGATAATATTTTGAGTGTTATAGGTACCTATTTTGGTATACATGTGTAATGATCTTAATTAGAAAATGTGACTTGAGTGGACGATAATGAGTAAGTCAAGTTATGCTTACCTTTGAGCTATGAGAATGATAATAAATGGTGAAACTGTTGTTGTATATTTATTTATATGCAACTTACAAAGCTTTATGCTTACTTTCTTTCCATTCTCTTTTCTTTCAGTACTGCCAAATTTCTCAAGGATCCCTTGAAGTCAGAGATATCGATCACACTATCAGCCGTAATACTCGGTATAGTTGGATTTATATTTTTGATTATGGCATGTATAGGGCTAGACTAGGAAGTTGTATTATTGATAAATTGTTCATGTATATTGGCTTAAGATAAAAGCCCTTCATTTTGTATTAAGCCTAGATAATGGCTATTATTTATTTTGGTAAATGTATATGATGTTCCTTCAATGAATGAATTGATGTCTTTTGGGGTGGAATTAGTATATTGAAATGATCTTGTGTAGGTTGTGCAAAATGGCTTGGAAGATAGCCTAGTTTGTCCACACGGGCAAGACACATGGGCATGTGTCTAGGCCGTGTGTGACACACAGCTCACCCCCATGGGTGTGTGTTATGGCCGTGCATCCCCTGCACTTAAACTTTTAAGTCAGTATTGTCCATGGGTAGGCCACATGGGCGTGTGCCATAGCCATGTCTATAAGTCAGTGTTGCACACAGGCTAAGGGCATGGGCGTGCCTCGAGTCAAACGGGTGTGTGGAACCCTAAGGCATGAACTTTTTCAAGTTTTTCTTAAGTTCTCAATTTAAACTTAAATCATCTTGAATGTATGTTTTGGCTCTTGTAAGTCCTATTACGGGACAGATTGAGTATGAAATGAAGAGTTTTAAATTGATCAAAATTTTATGACCTTGTTTTACTTGCGTATGCTTGAGTTAAGTCTGCTGACACCTCAAACCCTATCCCGGTGTCAGATACGGGCGAGGGGTGTTACAAGTTTGTAGTGGTCTTTATCGATGACATACTGATTTACTCACATGATGAGAGTGAGCAGGCAGAGCATTTGAGAACAGTTTTACAAACCTTGAGAGATAAGTAGTTATATGCCAAGTTCGGTAAGAGTGAATTTTGGCTTAAAGAAGTTGGATTCCTAGGACACATTGTGTCGAGAGATGGAATCAGAGTTGACCCAAGTAAGATCTCGTCCATTGTTGAATGGAAACCACCGAGGAATGTGATGGAGGCTCGAAGCTTTTTAAGTTTGGCTAGGTACTACAGAAGATTTGTCAACAGATTCTCTATGATAGCTACTCCAATGACAAGGTTGCTACAAAATGATGTCAAGTTTGAAAGGACGGATAAGTGCCGACAGAGTTTTGAGACACTAAAGGCTTTGTTGATCGAAGCTCCAGTTTTAGTGCAACCAGAACCGAAAAAAGAGTTTGTGGTGTGTAGTGATGCATTCTTGAATGGGTTAGGGTGCGTGCTCATGCAAGAAGGCAAGGTAATAGCTTATGCCTCGAGACAGCTAAAGCCACATGAGAGAAATTACCTGAACCATGATTTGGAGCTAGCAGCTATAGTGTTCGCGTTGAAAATTTGGAGGCATCATTTGTATGGTGAGAGATGTCGGGTATTCACCAACCATAAAAGTCTAAAGTATTTGATGACTCAGAATGAGTTGAATTTACGGCAACGAAGGTGGCTAGAGTTGATAAAGGATTATGAGTTAGTTATCGACTACCATTCGGGAAAGGCGAATGTGGTCGCTGATGCTTTGAGTAGGAAATCATTGTTTGCCTTAAGAGCTATGAATTTTCGCATGGCTATCCGAATATATACATAATCAAAAGTTACTTAATTAACAACAAAGGTCAGCCCTATACATGCCATTATCAAAGTTCAACTAAAAGAGTACCAAAAGGGCTTATATAGTGTGGACGACTTCGAATTTGACACTCCCGAGTCCGATAGCTGACGAACAAAATCTATAAAATAGAGAATCAAAGTAACAGAATAAGCATTTTAATGCTTAGTAAGTTTAAGTAATGAAATTATTTACGACTAAAGTATGGCGTTCATACGACTAAATGAATAATTGCGTATACACATATTCCCAAAATCATACTTACTTCA
This sequence comes from Gossypium hirsutum, assembly GCF_007990345.1. Taxonomy (NCBI): domain Eukaryota; kingdom Viridiplantae; phylum Streptophyta; class Magnoliopsida; order Malvales; family Malvaceae; genus Gossypium; species Gossypium hirsutum. The sequence continues at coordinate 39,697,288 of NC_053433.1, forward strand.
CGCCTCAACCAGTATATTCATACACAGGGGATCAAACCTAACTAAAGGCCGGAAGTTTGTTAATCAATTGGGCGAATACTATTTAAAAAGGAATCAACTTTTCCGATGCATATACGAAACATACCTTCTCGTTAGGATTTTATGAGCGTATTAATTGAAATTATTACAGCAAGATCACTCATTTCCAAACCCAAGTACCTTCGGGATTTAGCCGGATATAGCAACTCGCACAAATGCCTTCGGGTCTTAGCCCGGATATAGTCACTAGCACAAATGCCTTCGGGTCTTAGCCCGGATATAGTCACTAGCACAAATGCCTTCGGGACTTAGCCCGGATATAGTCACTAGCACAAAATGCCTTCGGGACTTAGCCCGGATATAGTCACTAGCACAAAATGCCTTCGGGTCTTAGCCCGGATATCATCGGAATAATCATGCACATATATCAATAAATCATAACACATCTATTTTTCATTTTCGTTACTAGAACTCAAACACAAGACACTTATCAACCATTACCATTTTCGGCTCAATAGCCACATACAAAGAGCATGATTTTGATTTGCTTCATAACATGATCTCTTTACACATTCGGCTACTAGTCATAGTATAAACTAATTACCTCAATATATAATTTAAGTAGAATCATTACATCGTCGTTTATTTGTTATGATTATATGTCATGGCTTAATCAAATCATAAACTAAGTTCCATTACTCAAAGACTTACCTCGGATGTTGTCGAACGACTTCAGCGGCTATTCGATTACTTTTTCCTTTCCTTTATCAGATTTAGTTCCCCTTTGCTCTTGAGCTTAATTTAACAAATAAATTGATTTAATCATTTTGAACATCAAAGAGAAATTCAAGGTACTTAACCCTTATATATAAATTAGACATTAGAGTCATCACACGGGTACAAAACATAGCCGCAAAAGTCTTTAGCATAAATACCTATAATAACATCCAAATCATTAATTTTGTTAACACACACATAACACATAAAGTTAACTAAAGCTATATTCCCTTATAAGGTAGTATCCTTAATGAGCTCATACCATGACTATACCTAACCGAATTCAAGTAAAGAATTTAGTACAATCACACATATTCACTAATGTTTAATTCTAGCATGCTTTCATATCTTATATACCTCATTCGGCCCTAACCGCTCAACTTAACTTATATATACAAATTCCATCTCGAAATTAAAAGTAGCAAAAATTCAATTAGGTTACAATAATGCCCATCAATGACCGAATTACTCAATCACATCTATAACCGATTTTCTATCTTGTTCATATTAATAGCCAATATCAACATTAATGCCGAATGCTTAAGCACAACTAAACTAAAAATTTACCCAACATCATTTTAATTTGCCATTTCCTACGCTTCAAATTATCAATTACAAGGTGATTTACATCTATATATTAAACCAAACTTGCTAGCACACAAAATTCCTTAACCGAATGTTACAAACCCAAGCCACACATATTGTTCATTAAGACCCTTCAATGGCCACATTCGGCACCTCCCTATGAACAAACCAATTTCAACCTTCAAGAAAAAGAAAAGAAATATATGTACTAAGAGCTTCAACTACTTGGCCGAATATCAAACCTCCAAACAACCAAAACTTAATCCATGGAATGAATAGAACTTGAACTAATCACCTTATTTATGCATAAATTTTTAAGAATTTCAAAGTACCTAACTCTTCCTAAACATCAACCAAGCCGAACATGAAACAAGAGAATTCTTTTCTTCTTCCTCCCTCAAGTCACGGCAATGGAGGAGCAAGGATGAAACAACTTTGGTTTCTCCTCCCACTCACCTCATGTTTTATTATTCTTAATTCATTATTTTATTTTGTAAACTAAAAATGTTAATAGAAAAATACACATTATCAATAATAGCCCATACCATGGCCAGCCACTACTTATCATAAATGGAAATTTGACATGCAAACCCATCATTTTTACAACATGCATTAATAGATCCTTATAGATTAACCTATCACATTTCAAAAGTGTCACACATAAGTCCTATTAACTAAATTCACATGCAATCAACTAAATCGAAGCTTAAAACTTTCACACATTCATATTCACATATTTTAGACAATAAATATCATATTCAAATACTTCGGTGACTCGGTTTAGCGGTCCCGAAACCACTTTCTGACTAGGGTCAATTTAGGGCTGTCACAAGTGGAATGAAAAGAGATATTTCCGAGTTTGTATCAAAGTGCTTAGTTTGTCAACAAGTGAAAGCTGAACACCAAGTACCTTCGAGATTACTCCAGCCTATCATGGTTCCTGAATGGAAATGGGATCGGATTACTATGGATTTTATATCAGGGTTGTCGTTAACTCCGGGGAAGAAAAATGCCATCTGGGTAATAGTTGACAGACTGACTAAATCGGCTCATTTTATTCCGGTACGTACAGATTATTCTCTTAATAAGTTGGCTGAATTGTATATCCGTGAGATTGTTAGACTTCATGGAATACCTTTGTCAATCATTTCGGATAGAGATCCGAGATTTACTTCACGATTTTAGCAAAAGTTGCAAGAGGCATTAGGTACAAAGTTAAATTTTAGCACTACCTTTCATCCACAAACTGATGGACAATCAGATAGAGTAATTCAGATTCTTGAAGACATGCTCAGATGTTGCGTATTGGAATTTCAAGGTAGTTGGGAATGGTACTTACCGTTGGTAGAATTTGCTTATAATAATAGTTATCAGACGAGTTTGAATATGGCACCTTATGAAGCATTGTATGGTCGTAAATGTTAGACGCCATTGTATTGGACTGAACTCAAGGAAAATCAGATTTATGGAGTTGATCTAATAAAAGAAACCGAAGGAAAAGTGAAGATAATTTAGAGATCTACTTCAGATAAACAGAAATCTTATGCAGATTTAAAACGAAAAGACATTGAATTTCAAGTTCGTGATAAAGTATTTTTAAAAGTGTCTCCGTGGAAGAAAGTTCTCAGATTTGGACAGAAGGGCAAATTAAGTCCGCGTTTTATCGGGCCGTCTGAAATAATTGAAAGAGTTGGACCGGTAGCCTATCGGTTAGCATTGCCATCTCAATTGAAGAAGATTCATAATGTATTCCATGTGTCTATGTTACGTCGGTATCGTTCGGATCCTTCACATGTGGTTTCACCGACAGAAATTGAACTACAACCAGACATGACCTATGAAGATGAACCAATTAAGATTTTAGCTCGAGAGGTCAAACAACTAAGGAACAAAAGTATTGCACTTGTGAAAGTGTTGTGGCAAAAGCATGGAATAGAAGAAGCTACATGGGAACCCGAAGAAACTATGAAGAATCAATACCCACATTTGTTTACCGGTAAGATTTTCGAGGACGAAAATCTTTAAAGGGGGGAGAGTTGTAATATTCGAAATTAAGGCCTAATCGGAATAGTGGTTTCCTGACCAAAAATCCAGATAGAAATAATTATTTTATAATTATTTTGAGGTTTATGATATGATTGCATAATTATGTGAAAATTTCGTGAAGAAATTTTTGGCATAACGAGTTTAATTTAAAGTTAGGGACTAAATCGAATAAGTTGTAAACCTTGCATTCTAGAAGTTTTTAGTATGAAATTGCTTTGAAATATTAATTAGGAGGTCTTAAATGGTACTTTGACCAATTTTAAGTTCATGGAAAAAATTAGGACATGGAAGGAATTTTTTTGAAAGTTTAGTAAGGAGGGGCATTTTGGTCATTTGGATATTAAATGAAATAAAAAGGGAAAAATAACACAAAATTGGTTATCATCTTCCTTAGTTGCTGCCGAATGCTCCCTCTCTCCATAGCTAGGGTTTCTTCAACTTTCAAGCTTCATAGTAAGTGATTCCAAGCCCCGTTTTTAATGATTTTTACGTTTTTGAAATCCCAGTAACTCGGTATAGCTTATGATAGTAATATTTTGAGTTAGAGTTCATATTTGGAAAAATACCCATAAGTGAAATTTGTGAATTTTGATGTTTTATGATAGAATATGAGGTTTTAAATTATGTTAGACAACTTGTGCTACTCGGTTTTGAGTGAAAACGAGTAAAAGAGCTTAATCGGCAAAAATACCTAATAGTCATAAGTACATGTTAGAGTGAGAATTTGATGTTGCCATAGAAGGGAAAAGTGATCAACATGTTATAAAACATAAGAATAAGGAATTAAGTTTAATTCCCGAGATTTGGGGCAAAAGTGTAAATATGCAAAAGTTTAGGGGTAAAATTATAATTTTGCTAAAATTTGAATTAAAGAATAATTTGATAATGTGAGTATTAAATAAGCTAAATGTGTTATTTTAGATCAAGAAAGACGTGGAATCGACCTCGATCGAGGAAAAGAAAAGATTATGGACTAAATTGCAAAATCATTATATTTTGGTACCAAGGTAAGTTCATGTGTGAATAATGTAGCATAATTGTTATTTATAAGTTATTGATGTTAATTATATGATATGTTGATTTTTATCATGAAATATATGCTTTGTGGTTATTTTCGAATAAAATACAAATTATGTGTATTATTTGTTAAATATAAAGTGCTACTGAGTATTGGTTTCGGTATTTTATGGAAGATGGCAGGGATATGTGTTCGATGAAAATCACGTTTGAACCTTAGGAATAGATTAGGATACAAGTGACATGTCACTAGGATGGTTGAGCATCCGAACTCGTTAAGTTGAGTCCGAGTTCACTTACGGATGCGAATGTTCGAACTCGTTGAGTTGAGTCCGAGTTCATGAGATGTAACTAGGCATCTGAACTCGTTGAGTTGAGTCCGAGTTCACTTATGGATGTGAACGCCCGAGCTCGTTGAGTTGAGTCTGAGTTAACTTAGGGGCGGGTTACATGATTTCTTGATTACATATGTGGCACTTATGTGCAAATTAACCATGTATCCGAGTTATATTCCGATATGTTCAACGGGTAAAATTTCTAGTGAAATGGAAGAACACTTAAGATGCAAGTGACATTTTGGTAAGTGTTGTGAAATGGACACTTTGGAGAGGTATGTACTTAACCCTCGGGTTGAAAATAGATACAACAACGATAAGGTGGTAAGATGATGAATGATGTTTAGAAATGTGATATATGTTTTGGTGATACTATGCTAAGGTTGTTTGGTATAATTGTATTGTTATGTTACTTGTTATTTGCATATGAACTTACTAAGCATTTATGCTTACTCCCTCCTTTTTATTCACTGTAGTTTTGAACAAGCCGGCTCGAGAATCGGGACAGGTCGAAGGTTCGATCACACTATTCGAAGGACATTTTTTTTGGTAAATGGCTTGTAAAACTTAAGTATGGCATGCATAATATACCTATTTCATGTAAATAATTTCTGTTGTGGCGGTGATTTAGTTGAGAAAATGTTTGATAATGATAGGTCACGGAAATGACTAATTTAGACCATGTCATGGAAAGTTAATAGGTTATCTAGTCCATAAAAACTCATGAAAAGATGAAATTTGCCATAAACAGAACATTGCAGCAACACTGACGTGAGTTTGAAAATTTACTAAAAATCATAGAAATCGAATTTGGTGATGGATTAAATATGAAATTTAAGCCCAATATGTCTATTTTCACATAAAAAAACGAAATAGGTAAAGGAATTATATATTAGAAGATATTTGAATTTTTGTGAAATTGGGCCAGAGTGATTTCTGGATCCCCTGTTCCAACTTTAGGAATTCACCATAAATTGTACAAAATTAATTAGGTGTTTTTATTTTATTTTATTGGAATCCTTATTGAGTATAAATTTAGGATAAACAAACGGCACAGTCATATAAAGTTTGCATAGAGAGATATATGGTTCGTAGTAAATAGAGGTCAGTCTAGCCATGACCGGAAACAGGGGTAACTTTAACTAATCAACTATACTAATTGGACCAACCAAAAATTCTAGAAATATTTTAGTAAATAGATATATGAGTCTAGACTTAGGTAAAATTTACGGATCTTGATTTCAAGTTTCGTAACTCAAGATATGATTTTTCTTGTAATTATGACGCAGGTAACTAGAAAGCTGTGAATGTAGAAACAAATGATTCGAAGTTCTTAATTTGATAAATTATGTTCAGTAACACCTCAAGCTCGACTCCGGTGACGGTCTCGGGCGTGGGGGCGTTACATGCAGCAGAAGTAACAGGAGCTCTGGAATTTGAGTGCAATCTAGCTCGATCTCGGTTTGAATATTTTACATCATTCTTTGAACAGTTTCAATCATCTCAGAATTTCTTTGACTCAGATTGAAATGCTCTACCCGAAGATCTCTTTCTACCATCTCTAGCTTCAGAAACAACTTTTCTTTTCTCTTTACTTAATTCTTTAGCTTTACATGCTCGCTCAATGAGCACCACCATTTCTTTAATTTCCAAAATCCCAACTAACAGACGGATATCTTTGTTTAGTCCATCTTCAAACCTTTTGTACATTATTGCTTTATTTGATACACATTCGCGGGCATACTGACTCAATCTCACAAATTCACGTTTGTATTCAGTAACAGACATACGGCCCTGTTTAAGCTCGAGAAACTCTTTATGTTTCTGATCAATGAATCTCTGGCTGATATATTTCTTCCGGAATTCAGATTGAAAGAAATCCCATGTAACTCGTTCACTCAAAACTACAGATATTAAAGTTTTCCTCCAATGATACGTTGTATCCCTCAGAAGTGAAATGGCACATTTAACACATTCCCCAGGACTCAGAGACACTTCATCAAACACTCTTATTGTATTTTCCAACCAGAATTCGGTTCTGTCAACAACATCATTCATTGTAGCTCGGAACTCTTCAGCCGTATACTTTCTAATCTTATCAAATGGTGGTCTACTCAACTGTACCAGATTCATTCGTGGCATATCAGAAGTTTGAGAATGATTAACCAGGGGTGGAGGTTGCTGTACAGTCGGATTGGTTCTAATGTATTGGGTGAACCATTCATTCATCATCTGATAGAAGGCTTGCTTAGCCTCACCATCACGGCTACTCGTAGCCGGTCTAGAATCAGCTTGCATCGTCCCTTGTTCGGGAGCAAGCGCATTGCTTTCTACATCGTCAGTTACAGCTCTATCGGGATCCATTTGCTATATAAAAGCACATTTCAATGTTAGGAGTCATCATACTATCACAGATTCAGATATATGACATTTATAGTTAGACTCAAATACGCTATGGTAGTCCTAGAGCTGACTAAACCATAGCTCTGAAACCAATAAAATATAACACCCCTAACCCGTATCCAACATCGAATTAGGGTTACGAGGTATTACCAGACAGACAGAACATTTCAGACCAATACAGAATAACATATATTAAATATCATTAATATAGAGGCATTCTCAACAATTCATTTATTAATATGGTCTACGAGACATCAAACATACATTTAAGAAAGGTCGAAACTAAAATGAATGCATTTAGAAATTTCAGAACTCAACCAATTCTTTCAAACTGTTAAAGTCACACGCCTGTGCAACTAGGCCGTGTGTCACACACGGGCACTAGACACGCCCATGTGAACCAACCGTGCCAAAAATAGGTCCTATACTGACTTTTTCATACGGCCAATAGGCACGCCCGTGTACTATGGTCGTGTGATACTTAGCTAGCTAATGACTTTAGCCCATGGCCATAGGACAAGCCCATGTGTCAAGACCGTGTGGTTTTTAGGAGAATATTGCTTTTCTTACACGGCCACAAGGCACCCCCTTGTCCCCTGGCCGTGTTGCACCAAGCAGGCTTGGTTTAAGCCAAATTTACCACCCCATTTTGGTTTCAATCCTACAAGAAATAATATACAACATTCATACCAAAATTTCCAACCAATTTCATGCTCAAAACAAGCTTCATTTTAACAAAAACATATTAGCTCATAAAACACTACAACCATACATCATTTGGCACCATCAACCAAATACCAAAACTATATACAACATTTCATTTGCTAGCCAACTCCTATGGCATAATATATACACATAAAAACTTATATACAAAGATCTTCTAGCCTATACATGCCATACCTTAAAATATGTACACTTTCAAAAGTACCAAAATGAGATCGATAGTGTGGTGGTGATCCTTTACTATCCCTGAGCCTTTAGTAGCTACGATAACTGTAAAACAGACAATAAACACACAGAGTAAGCTACAAAGAGCTTAGTAAGCCAAATACAATTCAACCATAAAGATTCATAACCATTTCATAAAAATTTCATACTTAACCATGCACCTTTGTTTGCATATATGTCATGCTTCATTTACAATTCTATACATATTTCACATAGTCAAAGTTTTTTATATTAAAAAATTTAGTACGATACAAACGTACCTGCATAGGTTATACATTTCATATACTCAATCTCAGATTTTGTACGCTATCATTAGACGGGTCAGAAACGATACAGATGTTCATAAACAAGTACAATGCCGACATCCCGGACGTGGTCTTACATGTAACTCAATATCGATGTCTTTGTCCCAGACAGGGTCTTACACGAAATAAGATACGATGCCAATGTCCCAGACATGGTCTTATACGTAAATCTCAATCGAGGCCTATGTCCCAGACACGGTCTTACACGATGTCTCAAACAGATGTCAACTTTACTTAGGAAAATACAGAGCTTTCCAAATATTATTGTATTATCATACTTTACTCCAAAGATAATCATTAGGCACTCAAGGCCATCCAATACAGATTACAGTTTATATGTGTAGAATTTATTCAAATTAACACGTAATTGTAATTTGACTTACCTCAGACGGATTTCGTACGGAACGAGTTGACTATTCAACTAGTTTAGACTTTACTCGATCTAAGTTTGATTTTCTTTGTTCTCGATCTAAAACAATAGAAATTCGACCATTCAATCATTCAATTTAATCCATATACACATATTTAGGGCACTTTACATTTTAGCCCTTACAATTTCACCCTTTGACAATTTAGTCCATTTTCACAAAATCACAAATATGCAAAATTCACCAAGACTATAGCTTGGCAAAATATACATAGCTTCCATACAAGTCCAAATAACATATATAATTCATAATTTAGTCCTTTAAAACCCCATTTTCATAAATTAGTCCAAATGACTCTATTATATCAAAATTCAAAGATAAAACTTATAACCCATCTACCAAGCCTTCATAATTCATCCAAAAACATTTCAAAACTCATGATATCAACAATGGAATCTCATGAAATCTTTAACAGGAACAGAGATTCAGACATGGGTTCTGAAGAACACGAAGCAACGATCACAGAAACGTAGAAATTATCAAAAACGGAACAAAAATTCTAACCTTAATCAAGCTTGGACAAAGCCGAACCTAGCTTGTTCTTTTTCTTTCTTTTTCCTTTGAATTTTTGGCCAAAGATGAACTAATATGCATGAACATTTCATGTTTATTTTATTATAATATACATTAATATGCATTTTCCAATTTTTCCCTTTTATTAACAATTAAAAATTCCATCCACTAGTGTCCATACTTGTCCATGCATTAGTACAATGGTCCAATTGACATGCAAGGACCTTTATTTTAAAAGCCAAGCCAAATAGGTGCTTTAGCATCTAGCATTCAACTTTGATGCTCTACGCGATTTAATCATTTTTCATAATTAAGCATAAAAACAGACAAATTAAATCACAGAGATTTCAAAGATGTAAATTCACATATCACAGACACAATAAATAATATTTAAATATTTTTAAGACTCAGATTTGTGGTCTTGAAACCACTATTCTGACTAGGGTCAAAACCAGACTGTTACAAGGTTTTTGCACATGAGCTAGGACATGGCAATGTCATGGTTGTGTGAAGGATACCGGCCAGGGACACGGGCGTATACCAGGCCGTTTGAAAACCCCTGTAGGTATGAATTTGGAATTAATTCCACACGAGCGTCAGACACGGGCATGTCCCTGTATTGTCTAGGTCGTGTGAGCCATATGTGCCAACAGTGCGACCATGTCAAATTGGTCACACGGGTATGTTGGCCCTCCCACACGGGCATGTGCCCCTGTGTCAAGTGTCATTTTTTCTAAAGTTGACTAAAGAGCCCGAGTTGTTTTTGAATGATTTTCGATGTGTGTTTTGGGCCGCGTAGGCCCATATTAAGGATGTGTTGATAAGCTTGAGAAAGTTTTAAATTTGTCCAAGTCTTGGAGACTTAGAATTGGTCGTAAGCACGATTTTAAGTTAGGTAACACCTCGTACTTCATTCTAGCGTAGGATACGGGTATGGGGTGTTACAATACCTCATTCTAAATGTGGTCTTTGGCACATCAGAATCTTTAACTCGCAACTGGTAATAGCCCGATCTCAAATCTATCTTTGAAAACACTGTAGCCTCTTTCAATTGATCAAACAGATCATCTATTCTGGGCAGAGGATATTTGTTCTTGATCGTCACTTTGTTAAGCTGTCAATCATCTATACAAATTCTCATCATGCCATTTTTGTTTTTCACAAACAACACAGGAGCACCCCAAGGCGAGAAAATCAGTCTTGCAAAACCTCTATCCTTTAGTTCTTGTAACTGAGCTTTCAATTCGTTTAACTCTGTCAGAGCCATTCTGTATAGAGCTATCGATATTGGCATAGTTCCCGGCATTAACTCAATACCAAACTCAACCTCTCAGATTGGTGGTAAACCTGATAACTCTTCAAGAAACACATCTGAATACTCACATATGACTAGCACTGATTCAATCTTCTTTTTAGTCACTTTTTTATCAAGCATATAAGCCAATTAAGCTTCACAACCCTTTCTCACATATTTCTGAGCTAACATCCATGAAATAACTACTGACAAGCCATTCAGATCATCTGACTCAATTCAGATAATCTCATTATTCTGACATCTCAGATAAATTGCTTTTCGTTTGTAGTTCACATTAGCATCATGCAGCGTGAACCAATCAATACCCAAAATTATATCAAACTTGTCAAATGGCAGCAACATCTAATCAGCCAAAAAAATTATCCCAAATCATCAACAGACAGTTCTTGCACACTTTATCAACCAACATACAGTTGCCTAAAGGGTTCGATACTCTAATTACATTTTTAGTAGACTCTACAAGCAAAGTCTTACTGGATACTAAATTCATACATATATGAATGAGTTGATCCTGGATCTATCAATGCAATAACTTTAGTATCATAGAGAGTAAAAGTACCGGTATTAACACCTGAAGATGACGCTTCTTCGCGAGCGCAAATAGCATAGGCTTGTGCAGGTGCTCTAGCATTAGATCTTGCAACAGTGTCTCGTGTCACACCTCTACCACCACTCACATTTCCCATGTTTCTGGGTGTAACACCCCTTACCCGTGTTCGACACTGGAATAGGGTATGAGGCATTATCGGACATAAGCACATGCAATCGTATACAATTGGGTCATGAATTTGCGTTCAAATTTAAAACTTTTCACATTTCATCTTAAAGTCCCTAATATGGGCCTACGAAGCCCAAATCATGCTTTGGAAACAATTTGGGACGAAACCGAGAACTTTAGAAAACTTTAAAAAATTTTATGAAAAATAGGGACACACTCCTATGTGATATTAGGACACGACCGTGTGGCTCGCATAGCCATGTCCCTAGCCCGTGCATTAATCTGACTTGCTCTTGCAAACAAATTTGCGCCACACATAGATATCACCACTCATTCGTCAACATATGTAAGCATACACATCCTTGAAATGCATCATCATGGACTTATAATATAGCCAACATCAAATGGCCTTACATAAAAATGAACTTTCAAATAGCATAGGCCAACATTTTAGGCCAAAACAATATGACAAATACAAAAATAACCAAGTCATCTATACATGCCATGACCTTAAGTATAAGAATTATCAATACCCAATTTGTTAGTTTGATAGTGTGATAGGTTCTCCGGCGACTTCCAACTCGAGCTAACCTCAGGACATTATAAACATAGAAAATAAATAGAGTAAACTATATAGCTTAGTAAGTTGGTATGTAAATAATAAGAAATTTATTAACATGCTTTTACCAATTCTCAGAATATGTTCTCAAGATAATACAATTATAATTGCACATAGTTCCACTATTTACTCTTGTTCATCTCAAGCTGTCTACTCGACTTACAGTCACTAAATTATTTATATCTTGAGCTACAGAACTCTAAATTAAGATCCGCTAATTTTCCTTGAAACTAGACAATAAGTACAGTTTATTCTTTAAAGTCTCCCTTGTTCTGCTATTCGATAGTTTCAACCCTTCTTCACTAAAAATTAATTATCTCCTCGTATGGATTTCAGAAAATGTTCCTATTTGTTTTGATTAAAAATAGACTCAATAAGAATTTTAAAATATAAAATATAACCAATAATTATTTTTATAAAATTTTTAATGATTTTCCATATTCAGATCAGGGGATCTCAAAATCATTCTGACCCTGTCTCACAAAAATTCAAATATCTGGTAATATAAAATTCTTTTACTTACATTGTTTCTTTTATGTGAAAATAGACTCAAGAAGATTTAATTTCATATCTTATTCAACCTCTAATTCAATTTCCACCATTTTTTATGATTTTTCAAAATCACACAACTGTTGCTATCCAAAACTGTTTTATCGCTAATATTACTCTCTACATTTTCTTTGTATTAACTTTCATTCAACATTCATATAGATTTTGTACATACTTGTATCGCTTAAACCAGTTATACTTTCATTTTTTATCTTGGCTATGTCAGTTTATACACTTAAACCTCAATGAAAACACATTATTTCAATTCAACATCAAATAATATTATTGGTTCATAATTCTTTCACATTTAATCATCACATAGTCATATTCGTTTACACTTAGTCATTTCCCATTAAAAACATCGGAATAATAACGGATACATGATGGCCTTCACATAGTACCACCCTTGTAGCCAAAGCTATTTTATTTACAAAGTGGCCTTGACATAGTACCACACTTGTGTCCAAAGCTATTTTATTCACAAAGTGGCCTTCACATAGTACCACACTTATGTCCAAAGCTATTTTATTCCTAAGGTTCAACTGGGAAATTTCTCACTTAGTAAAATGCCATGGACTTATTTAACTTAGATGCCATGGACTTATTTCACTTATCACATTGCCATGGTCTAACCATGGTCTTTTACCGTCAATTCATATTTCACTATGCAACGACTGTGATCAATCCTGTGTTTTTACTCATTTCAAACATTTACTTTAATTTTCACAATTTAATCAAATATATAATAATATTACATAATTAACACAAATCAATAACGTTTATTAACATACAAACTTATCTCCACCTAAAATGGCGAAAAATACCAAATCGTCCAATACTTGTTTTTCCTCATTCTAAGTCCGAACTTCATTTTTCTTGATCTATAATATTACATTTGACTTATTAAATTATTGTAACAGCCCGAATTAGGGCCTAGTCAGAACGGTGGTCTTGGGACCACAAATTCGAGGTTGGGAAAATTATTTTTATTATTATTATGAGGTTATAGTATAATTATATTAGAGCATGAAAAATTTGGGGAGTTAATTTTAATTTTTGTGAGCTCGATTGCTAAAGAGAACTAAATCGCATAAAAGGAAAAAGTTGTATTTTAGTACCCAAATGTGTCAATTAGCTAGAGAACTAAAATTGAGGACTTTTAAAGGACAATTATACCCTTTTTAATTGTGTTGGCCAGCCATGAGATGAATTTTAAACAAATAGTCAAGGTTTAGGTAAGTGATGTCATGATTTGGTGATAAAATAATACCTAAAAGCCTAGATATTATTTTTCTTCTTCTCCATCCTTTCTCTCTGCCGAAAATATCAGCAAATATGGAGGTTTGAAAGATGAAAATTTGCAGTCACTTATTCCTCTCATAATGTAAGCGATCTTGATGATTTTTACATTTTTGGCATGCTTGTATCATGGGCTTTCAAATGAGAGGACTATTTTGAAAAATGGTGATAAGTCTAGGGATTTACCATGAGAGAGTTTTTGTTGTTTTCTAAAATTTTACGAAAGAAAATGAATCTTAGAAGAGTTCTAAACAACTTATGTGAAAGTTGTTAGCATGAAAACACCTAAAGGGGCTATTTTGCATAAGTTGCAAAATAGGTGGTAAGTGTGTGAAATAGTGAGAATTTGGGGTTGCTATAACAGTAAAAAGGGGTTGGCTAGGCCTAAGGTAAGAGGAAATTTGATAAAAAATAAATTTCGTACATAAGGGTAAAATGGTCAAATTGCCAAATTCTAGGGGCAAAATAGTCATTTTAGCAAAAATATGAATTTATGATTGCATAATTGTAATTAGTGATCAAATGAGTGCATTTTTGCTATTATAGATCAAGGTTTACTGAATCCAAACATAGACCGGGGGAAATCCAAGCAAATCGACTAAACCGACTAGTTGAGTACATTTTGTAAATCGAGGTAAGTTGTATGTAAATGATGCAACTACATTATTAATGTATGTATTAGAATTTTTGTTGAATTGATATAGTATGAATTGCTGGATTGTGAACTAAGAATGCATATTAATGATTGAGATAGTTGGGACCCTAGGAAACAAATCGAATATTCATGCCATAACATTCGGATTACTTATGTGTCAGAGTAAGACCATGTCTGGGACATGGCATTGGCATAGAGATGAGTGCCAGTGTAAGACATGTCTGGGACATGCATCGGCCTTGACGACGATAGCCAGTGTAAGACGTGTTTGAGACATGCATCTGCTGATAGTTGTGCTAGTGTAAGACATGTCCGGGACATTCGTCAGCACGTATATATGAGAGCTAGTGTAAGACCATGTTTGGGACATGGCATCGGCCCCAATGATGATAGCCAGTGTAAGACCATGTATGGGACATGGCATCGACAACTTACTCCATGTTTGAGGCTTATAGAATATCCAATAGTATTCCTAAAGGTTCAACTTTAAAGGTTACGAAAGTGATTTAATAAGGAAAGTATAATAATGTTGTCAGTGGTACAGGTACCTATTTGGTATACATGAATAATGAGCTCAAATTAGAGAATTTGACTTGAGTAGAAGGTAATGGGTAATTCAAGTTTATGCTTATCTTTGAGTTATGCACATGATGACTAATGGTGAAATTATTGTTGTATATTTATTTCTATGCAATTTACTAAGCTTTATGCTTACTCTCTTTCTTTTCCATTTTCTTTCAGTGCCGCTTAATTCGTTCAAGGATCCCTTGAAGTCAGAGATACTGATCACACTGTCAGCCGTAATACTCGGTATAGTTGGATTTATATTTTTGATTATGGCATGTATAGGATTAGACCTTATTAATTTGTGTTCTTGAGAATTGACCAAATGTGTTGGTCTAGAATAGATTCTACTCCTTACATTGAGCCTTGAATGAGGGCTTTCATTTTGAGTCTATAACAGATGCATCTTCATGGTTGAATGAATGTCTATTATGCTTATTTTGGTATTGGTTAGTTTTGACATGAAAATAGGTACACTAGGGTGGCAAGGAGGCTTGGTGTCCACATGTTGTCCAAACGGGTAGACACACAGGCGTGTGTCTAAGCTGTGTATGACACACGGTTGCCCCATGGGCGTGTAAGGAGGTCGTGTGTCCCATGCACATTGAAATCTTAAGTCAGTATGCACGGTAAGGATCACATGGGTAGAGACACGGTCTTGTGGAGGGTATGGCCTAGTACACGGGCATGTACAATGGTCATCTAATGCTGACGTCAAAAATAGAATACCAGGTTTTTGCACACGGGTTGCGCCACAAGCGTGTTGAGACCGTGTGAAAGGACACAGGCAAAGGACACGTGCGTGTGTCCAGGCCGTGTGAAGTCTGCACTTGTTTTATGAAAAATTATAAAAATTAAATTGGCCACACGGGTGCAGGACATGGGCGTGTCCAAAGGACACGGGCGTGTGCCCTATACCCACACGGGAGTGTGGAGCCTTAAGGCATGAAATTTTCTGAGTTTTTCTTGAGCCCTCAGTTTGATCCCGAATCACCTCAAATGTATGTTTTGGGTGTCGTAAGCTCAATTAAGGGACAAATTGCTTATGAAATGAAAAGTTTTAAATTGAACAAGATTTTATGGTATGATTTCCTAAGATTGGTTGAGTTTAAGTTCGGTAGCACCTCAAACCCTATTTCAGCTTTGGATACGGGCGAGGGGTGTTACATTTAGTGGTATCAGAGCTATGGTTTAGTCGATTCTAGGACTAACCTAGCTAGAGCACGAGTCTAGCTATACATGCCATAAAAATATATTGATAGTGTGACAATTCTTGACGATTATATTTTTTTTCATATAGTAAATGGATCCTGATAGAACCACGGCGAATGACGTGGAATGTAATGCACCGTCTCCCGCAGAGGGGACCGTGCTAGTAGAGAGTGAGCCCGTGAGTATGGGCCCGGGGAGAAGGGCTAAAGAAGCCTACCTCTGAATGATGGATGCTTGGTATTGGAGTTTGTTCGTGCGAATCCGAACACTCCACCTCCCCCACCTCCCCCGATTCCCTAGTATGCCCAGGTAGCTCTGCAAGGTGCGGACATGTTTAGAAGAGAAAAGCCTTCGGTGGACAAGATCCAGAAACAAGGGGCCAAAGAATTTTGGGCTAACTTAGATTATGATCCGAAGAAGGCAGAATTTTGGTTAGAGAATACCATAAGGGTATTCGATGAATTATCATGCACACCCGAGGAATAGGTAAAGTGTGCAACGTCACTCTTACGAGATTCAGCCTATCAGTGGTGGAACACCCTCGTGTCAGTAGTGCCGAGAGAGAGTAACTTGAGAATTTTTCCAAGAATAATTAAGAAAGAAGTACATTAGCCAGAGGTTCATAGACCAGAAAAGGAAATAATTTTTAGAGTTGAAACAGGGTAATAAGACTATGATAGAGTATAAGCGTGAGTTTGTGGAACTTAGCAAGTATGTGCGAGAATGCATATCCACTAAACCTACCATGTGTAAGAGGTTTGAGGATGGCCTCAATGAAGATATCCGAGTGTTTGTGGGCATCCTCGAATTAAGAGAATTTTTGGTGCTCGTTGAGAGAGCGTGTAAGGTAGAGGAACTGGTGAAAGAGAGGACGCAAGCAGCCATTGAGTCGTGGGACTTAAAGAAAAGACAGATGGGGAAAGCACATCAGTCTTCATCCAAGAGATCAAAAGAATTTACTACCCAATCGAATGCTTCGGTGGGATATTCGAGGAGAAACAAGAATCAACAGAATATGGCATCTAAAGCCTAGACTATTTCAGTCGCTAGTGTTGGTAGCACTCGACCAAATAGGCAAGAGTGTCTGCAATGTGGGAGACGTCACTTAGGCGATGCCAAGTAAACGAGAGGGGTTGTTTCAAGTGTGGGTCACTTGACCACTTTATTCGTGATTGTCTTGAGATAGACGAGAGAGGAAGAAAACAAGTTATGAAAGCAAGTAGTGTTCCCTTGAATAGTAGGCCACAAAAGAACCCCGAGAGTGGGACTAGTGTTAGAGGCACATCAGGAGATGCCACGGTGAGGTCTGAAGGTAGAGCACCAGTGATAACCTATGCTATACGTGCCTGGGAGGAGGCAGAGTCTCCTGATGTGATCACGGGTCTTTTCTATCTATGATATAATTGTTGTTGCTTTAATTGACCAAGATCTACCCACTCTTACATTTGTATGGAATTGATACCTCGTATGAATATGTTAGTCGAGTCCACTAAGTTTGTAATAAGAGTGTCCAACCTATTAGGCAAGCATGTGTTAGTGGACCAAGTATGTAGAAATTGTCATTTGATGATTAAAGGCCATTGTTTTTCGGCCAACTTGATGTTGTTGCCGTTTAATGCATTCGATGCAATTCTTGGGATAGATTGGCTGACCTCCCATGGTGTTGTAGTAGATTGTAGAAGAAAAGAAATTGAGTTAAGGTGTGAAAATGGGGATGTTCTTCGAGTTGGACCAGATGAGTCAAATAACGTGCCTATGGTAATATCGTCATTGACTGCTGAGAAATATTTGAAAAAGAAGTATGAGGCTTATTTAGCTTTTGTGCTGAATAATCAAGAGTCAGAGTTAAAGATTGAATTAGTTCTGGTAGTCTGTGTGTTCACAGATGTGTTTTCGGAGGAATTACCTGGATTGCCTCCAGTGAGAGAAGTCGAGTTTGAAATTGAATTGGTTCCTGGTACGACACCTATCTCGATTGCTCCGTATAGGATGGCTCCAATAGAGCTGAAAGAGTTGAAAGCACAGTTGCAAAATCTAACAGACAAGGGTTTTGCGAGACCGAGCTATTCTCCTAGGGTGCTCCGGTACTCTTTGTGAAGAAGAAAGATGGGACGATGAGATTATGCATCGACTATAGGCAGCTCAACAAAGTAACAATGAAGAACAAATACCCTTTACCAAGGATCGATGATTTGTTTGATCAGTTGAAGGGAGCTACCGTGTTTTCTAATATCGATCTAAGGTCTGGTTATTATCAGTTAAGGGTTAAAGAGCGACATGTATCGAAGAATGCATTTCAGAAAAGATATGGGCATTATGAGTTTCTTGTCATGCCCTTTGATTTAACTAATGCCCCGACGGTATTTATAGATTTGATGAACCACATATTCAGACCGTATCTGGATAAGTTTGTTGTCGTCTTCATCGATGATATATTGATCTATTCGCGTAATGAAGGCTAGCACGCAAAGCATTGACGGTTGTGTTAGAAACCTTGAGAGATAAAAGATTATATGCCAAGTATAGCAAGAGTGAATTTTGGCTTAAAGAGGTTAGGTATCTAGGAATATTATGTCGGGTGATGGAATCTGAGTTGATCCAAATAAGATCTCCGCTATTGTGGAATGGAAACCGCCGAGAATGTAACAGAGGTTCAAAGCTTTTTGGGTTTGTTGGATACTACAGACGGTTTGTAAATGGATTTTCTATGATAGCTAACCCGATGGCTAGGCTACTACAAAAGGATGTCAATTTTGAATGGACAAAAAAGTTTCAGCAAAGTTTTGAAAGATTAAAGGTTTTGCTAACGGAAGCCCCAGTGTTAGTTCAAACAGAGTTGGGCAAGTAATTTTTTATTTTTAGCGACACCTCTTTAAATGGGTTGGGGTGTGTGCTCATGCAAGAAGGCAAGGTTATAGCATATGCCTCGAGACAGCTAAAACCACACGAGAGAAATTATCCGACCCATGATTTGGATCTAGTCACTATGGCGCTTGCACTGAAGATTTGGAGACATCATTTGTATGGAGAGAAATGTCGGGTATTCACCAACCATAAGAGCTTAAAGTACTTGATGACTCAAAAGGAGTTGAATTTAAGGCAACGCCGATGGTTAGAGCTGTTAAAGGATTATGCATTAATTATCAACTACCATCTGGGAAAGGCAAATGTAGTAGCCGACGCCTTGAGTAGGAAGTCGTTGTTTGCCTTGAGAGCCTTAAACACTCAGTTGAGTATATCTAATAATGATTCGATCTTAGTAGAGATGAGAGCCAGAGCGACTTTTCTTCATGGAATCCATGAAGCTCAGAAAGGTGATGAAAAATTGCAAGCCAAGTGAACTCAATGTCAGTCAGAGATTGAATTAGATTTTTGTATTAATACCAATGGTTGTATATTGTTCAAAGACAGGATTTGTGTACCCAATAACGATGAGCTAATTCAGAAGATTCTGAGAGAGGCACATGGTGGCTGTTTATCCATCCACCCGAGTAGTGTAAAAATGTACAACGACCTTAAGAGAATATATTGGTGGTCGGGTATGAAAAGAGACATTTCAGAGTTCGTTTCCAAGTGTCTAGTGTGTTAACAAGTAAAGGCTGAACATCAAGTACCTTCGGGTTTACTTCAGCCTGTTATGGTTCCCGAGCGGAAACGGGATCGTATCACTATGGACTTCGTGACCAGTTTGCCATTAACTCTGAAAAAGAAAGATGCAGTATGGGCTATTGCCGACAGATTAACTAAGTCGGCACATTTCATACCAATGCGTACCGATTACTCCCTTGAGAAATTAGAAGACTTGTATATTTCCGAGATCGTAAGGCTTCATGCAGTTCTGTTGTTGATTGTGTCAGATAGAGATCCGAGGTTTACCTTGAGGTTTTGGAAAAAGTTACAAGAGGCTTTGGGAACTAAATTGAGTTTCAGCATGGCATTCCATCCGCAAACTGACGGATAATTGGAAAGAGTAATACAGATCTTAGAGGACATGTTGAGATATTGTGTTCTCGAATTTCAAGAAGTTGGGAAAAATACTTGCCATTGGTTGAATTCACCTACAACAACAGCTATCAGTCGAGTCTGAAAATGGCACTTTATGAGGCCTTGTATAGGCGAAAGTGTCGAATCCCCTTATCCTAGACTAAGTTGAGAGAGAATCAGATTCACAGGGTCGATTTGGTCAAAGAGGCTGGGGATAAATTTAAAGTGATTCGTGACTGCCTAAAAGCCGCCTCAGATAGAAAAAAATCCTACTCGGATTTGAGACGAAAGGAAATTCAGTTTGAAGTCAGTGATAAAGTATTTTTGAAAGTTTCTCCGTGGTGGAAAGTCCTCAAGTTTGGAAAAAGGGGCAAGTTGAATCCTCGTTTCATAGGACCTTATGAGGTTACCGAGAGAGTAGGGCCTGTGGCCTACCGTTTGAATTTGCCCCCAAAGTTAGAAAAGATTCACGATGTGTTTCATGTCTCCATGTTACGCCGGTACATATTAGACCCTTCACATGCAATTGCGCCAACTGAAGTTGAGATTCTTCCGGATAAGACTTATGGTGAAGAGCCGGTTAATATTTTAGCTCGAGAGGTCAAATAGTTAAAAAATAAGAATATACCACTTGTGAAGGTTTTGTGGCATAGACATGGGGTCGAGGAAGCCACATGGGAACCCGAGGAGTCTCTGAGAGAGCAGTACCCGAACCTATTCACCGGTAAGATCTTCGAGGATGAAAATCCCTAAAGGGGGGAGAAATGTAACAACCCGAATTAGGGCCTAGTCAGAACAGTGGTCTCGGGACCACAAATCTGAGGTTGGGAAAATTATTATTATTATTATGAGGTTATAGTATGATTATATCAGAGCATGAAAATTTTGGCGAGTTAATTTTAATGTTTGTGAGCTCAATTGCAAAAAAGGACTAAATCGCATAAAAGGAAAAAGTTACATTTTAGTACCCAAATGTGTCAATTAGCTAGAGAACTAAAATTGATTGCTTTTAAAGGGAAATTATACCCTTTTTAATTGTGTTCGCCGGCCATGAGATGAATTTTAAACAAATAGTCAAGGTTTAGGTAAGTGATGTAATGATTTGGTGATAAAATAATACCTAAAAGCCTAGCTATCATTTTTCTTCTTCTCCATCCTTTCTCTCCACCGAAAATATCAGCAAATATCAAGGTTTGAAAGCTGAAAATTTGCAGCTACTTATTCCTCTCATAATGTAAGTGATCTGAAAATTTGTAGCTACTTATTCCTCTCATAATGTAAGTGATCTTTATGATTTTCTTGATGATTTTTACATTTTTGGCATGCTTGTATCATGGGCTTTCAAATGAGAAAACTATTTTAAAAATTGTGATAAGTCTAGGGATTTACCATGAGAGAGTTTATGTTGTTTTCTAAAATTTTATGGAAGAAAATGAATCTTATAAGAGTTCTAAACAACTTATGTAAAAGGTGTTAGCATGAAAACACCTAAAAGGGCCATTTCGCATAAGTTGCAAAATAGGTGGTAAGTGTGTGAAATAGTGAGAATTTGGGGTTGCTATAAGTGTAAAAAGGGGTCATCTAGGCCTAAGATAAAAGGAAATTCTATAAAAATTGAATTTCGTGCATAAGTGTAAAATGGTCAAATTGCCAAAGTCTAGGGACAAAATAGTCATTTTACCAAAAATTTGAATTTATGATTGCCTAATTGTAATTAGTGATTAAATGAGTGCATTTTTGATATTATAAATCAAGATTTACTGAATCCGAACCTAGACAGGGGGAAAGCCAAGCAAACCGACTAAATCGACTAATCGAGTACATTTTGTAAACCGAGGTAAGTTGTATGTAAATGATACAACTACAGTATTAATGTATGTATTCGAATTGTTATTTAATTGATATAGTATGAATTGCTAGATTGTGAACTAAGAATGCATATTAATGATTGAGATAGTAAAAAGATTTAATTGGGACCCTAGGAATCAAATCGGATATTAATGCCATAACATTCAGATTACTTATGTGCCAGTGTAAGACATGTTTGGGACATGCATCGGCCACATTATGAGTGCCAGTGTAAGACCATGTATGGTGCATAGAATCCGCGTAGATATTAGTGCCATTGTAAGACATGTCTGGGACATGCATCGGCCTCGACGATGGTAGCAAGTGCAAGACGTGTCTAGGTCATGCATTGGCTAAGAGTTCTGCTAGTGTAAGACATGTCTGGGACATGCATCGGCACATATAAATGAGAGCTAGTGTAAGTGTAACACCCCTTACCAGTATCCAAGGTAGGAACAGGGTACGAGGCATTACCAGACATAACCATACACATAGACAAAAATCGGGCCATAAAATTTCATTTAATTTAAAACTTTTCGAACACATGCATAGACTCATATTTAAAGACATATAACGTGGCATAAATGAGCACTTACACATCCATAATCATGCAATAACATGTCATTCAAATTCAACATATTTGCTTACCATCCTGTATATAATATAAATTCTTACATTAACTAGAACTAGACATGCTAAATCTTATTCTCATTTTATACCCTCATAATGTACTTACCAATTTGTCCATTAAACATCCATATTCAAGGCAACATTAGTCATTTCCATTTAATTCATGATCCACTGGCCTGCATTTAACTTACCTGATGTATTACCAATCATGCATAATAAACAAAGTTAACTATATCATCACATCAAAACATAGGACATGGCATGATTAATTAAACTTATAAACCATAATGGATAATGACCACATCTCATGATCATATACCATAACTCAATGCAGACTAATACGTACGGTCAAAGTCATAATAATAATACATATCACAAACCAACTTCCTATACATGCCACTCACTTGATATTTCTAATATTTAAATTAATTCTCCCAAGAATGATAGTTTGATAGAGTGATTTTGCCTCCGACGATATCCAACCCCGAGCCGACTTGCCAATACTAAAGAAATGGAGAGGATGGGTAAGCTTTACGCTTAGTAAGTCCATATGAAATTAATAAGCAATTACTAACATGCTTTTCAAGATAAAACACTATAATTGTACAATTACACATGTTCAGGTTAAGTTGTTTTATCAAATTATAGTTACTAAATCATTCATATCTGGATCTAAAAAACTCCAAATTTAGTTTTGTTAATTTTCATTGAAACTAGACTCATATACCTTTCTCCCATAAAATTTCCAGAATTTTTGGTTTAGCCAATTAGTACAGTTTATACATTAAAATTTCCCTTGTTTTGCTATCCAATAGTTCTGACCTCTCTCACTAAAAATTATTTATCTTATATTTTGGGACTTGGATGATGTTCTCGCCCATTCCTCCTGAAACTAGACTCATTAAAGATTTTATTCATATAAATTATAACTTATAATTATTGGTTTACAATTTTTAACGATTTTTCTAAGTCAGAATAGGGGATCTCGATTTCATTCTGACACTATCTCACAAAAATTAGAATATCACATAATATAGAATCTTTTGCTCCCTCTGTTTATTTTATATGAAAATAGACTCATTAATCCTTAATTGCATAATTTTTTTGAAATTTAATTCAACTTACACAATTTTTGGTGAATTTTCAAAGTCACACAACTACTATTGTCCAACACTGTTTTACTTCTAAAATTCACTCTTACATAATTTCACTTAATCCATTTTGTCTTATCGAAGTTCACTCAAATATCGAGCACATTGCTCATAATTTTCATAAAAATATACTTGCACTTATTCATCATATAATCATGTTCACATGTATTTTTACTTAATCGATTTTCCCGTTGAACTCTTCGGAATAATAACTGATACTCAGTTGCCTGCACATATTTTCACACTTGTAGACAAGGTTATCTGCTACGCATAGTATCCTGCACTTAGTACTACACATGCAACCAATTATCCGGTACATGTAGTAGCCTGCACTTAGTACTACACACGTGACCTAACCATCTGATACACGTAGTAGCCTGCACTTGGTACTACACACGTGATCGAAGTTATCGGGTACGCATAGCAGCCTGCACTTAGTACTACACATGCGACCAATTATCTGGTACACGTAGTAGCCTGCACTTAGTACGTGACCTCACAATAGATCATTCGTATCGTTTCTATTCTGGAGGCTCAACCGGGAAATACCTCACTTTCCAACATGTTACAAATTTATTCATAATCCTTTTCAATTTGTAATTGACAACAAATAATCATTCTATAGGTAGCCACATTTCATATGATAACAAAATATAACAAAATAAAAAGAATCGATAAATTATTTACGCACAAACTTGTCAAAATCTCATCAGGTACAATCGTGTAGCAATTCATACAACCCATGTAACAGTAATTTAACATTCAATTCATGTAACAATAATTTGCCATTCAATTTTCACATGACACAACAAGCATCACATTTTCCATATCATATACAACATCCATCAACTTCTCCTAAACATATTAAGTCATACAATTTATTCCATAACAATAGAAAATTACAATTCAAGTATGGTATTACATTATTATCAACACACGAACTTACCTCGTATACAAAAATGACCATTTTAACCTTTTTGTCCACAACTTGTTATTTTGCCGATTTTAGCCTGAATTTCAATTTTCCTTGCTCTATCATTACAAATATAGCCTAATTAGGACTCACATTATTTAAATTGACCCAAAATCATATTTTGGAAAAATTACAAATTTGCCCCTAAACTTTGTCAAAATTACATTTTTACCTATAGGCTCGTAAATTAAACTTCATTCTATTTTCTTATGTTTTATGACATGCTGATCATTTTTCCCTTCTATAGCAACATCAAATTCACACCCTAACATGCACTTATGAACATTAGGTATTTTTACATGTTTTCACGTAAAATCGCTTAGTAAAAGTTGTTTAACACAATTTCAAGCTTCATATTCTACCATAAAACATCACACATTTCACCTATGGGTATTTTTCCAAATATAAACCCTAGGTTAAATTATTGCTAGAATAAGCTTAACCAAGTTACTGGGATTTCAAAAATGTAAAGAACTTTAAAAACGGGGCTAAGGAGAACTTACAATCGAGCTTGGGAGTTTGAATAAACCTTAACCATGGCTGCTGCTGGTAGAAACGGTTGAATGAAGAAGATGATAGCTAATTTGGCTTATTTTCCTTTTTAATTCTTTTAATTATTAGTTTACCAAAATACCCCTAATTTAAAAATATTTTATTACACCCATTTCATGTCTATTTTTGTCCAGAAATTAACCAATGGTCTAATTACCATTTAAGGACCCTCAATTTAAAATTTCATAACAATTGGACATCTCTATTATGTAGAACTCAACTTTTGCACTTTTTACGATTTAGTCCTTTTGACTAAATTAAGTGCCTGCATGTTAAAATTTTCGAACGAAATTTTTACGAAATTATTCCGTGAAATCGTAGACCATAAAAATATAATAAAAATAAAATTTTCATTGTTGAATTTGTGGTCCGGAAACTACTGTTCCGACTTGTCCCAAAATCAGGGTGTTACAACTCTCCCCCCTTTAGGGATTTCGTCCCCTAAAATCTTACCGGAAAAGTGGTCTTCACTTAGATTCCTCAATCTCATACTCGATACCAAAGTACCTTCCTTTAGGCGGTGCCTCCAATACATGTCTTTAATTTCTCATATGATTTGAAAGCTTATGGACTCAACTCCCAATTGTTCTTAAATTTTCAAAGGCTTCTCAGTTTCCCATGATATCATGACATAAAACCCGGATCTCAATTTGGTTTATGGAGACTAGAATTCCAAGAAATCCAAC
Organism: Gossypium hirsutum; assembly: GCF_007990345.1. Taxonomy (NCBI): domain Eukaryota; kingdom Viridiplantae; phylum Streptophyta; class Magnoliopsida; order Malvales; family Malvaceae; genus Gossypium; species Gossypium hirsutum. The sequence continues at coordinate 39,723,418 of NC_053433.1, forward strand.
AATCAAAGGGACCTGAACTATTTTAAAATAATCATACAGATTTTCATCATCGATAAATCACAATCCAATAACATCTGAATCAAATTACAGTACACGTCATTACTCTCTGAATAAATAAGCAAATTTTCACTGTGAGCTTCGTACAGTTCCTTTTGTATAAGCCTCAGAATAATAATACCATGAATCAGATCCAATCTGAAATTCAACATTAGAAGTCGATCCTCACTGTACTCTTTTAGTTTACTACTCACTATCACATTTTCCTTATTTTCTTGAAACACATCACCCTTCATACCACAGTGCATTACTGAAAATTAAGAAATCTTTACTCAATACAGACTAGTCCAGTTCAGATGCTTTCGTTATCAATATTCTCATCTGTCCAAATCTTACTAACATGTAATAAACTTTTCAGCTTTTGCAAGATGAAAACTTTATCATTCTTAGTAGCTTTAGCTCATATCAAAATTTTCTAAGAGATATACACTTCTCGTTCAGACTATTTGCTTTTTACCCATAAAGAAATGAAATTCTATTATCAGATTTGGGAAAAATGATCCTGACATAATTGTCATATGAAATCTTTCAAATAAATAATTCACATAGATTAAATACTCGAGCCGATTTAAACACCGTTGAATGACATTTCAAGTAATCCTTTCTTCTAGTTACTAAACAATTCATCATGCAGTCCTTTACTATTCATTCCTTACGCTAATCAAAACCATCTCAACCGCATTAGCTTAAGTAACCAAAATATCATTGAAGACATTAACTATAATTGACTTACTTGAGAGAAGTAATCCACCATACGGATTGAAACTCGTGCTTTTATCACTTATGCTTTTACTGTTGCCAAAACCTTACACAGAAATTTGAGAAATTCCATGTAACGCCCCTTACCCGTGTTCCACATCGAAACAGGGTACAAGGTATTACCAGCTCATAATATATATCATTAAACGAAACCGAAATAGAAATATGTCATCCAAATAGATAATGTATCATTATAACATATGTCTTGAACAATATTAGCCAACTGCAATGGCTTATACAAAATAATTTGGTTAAATAATGTAACCAATATTTTAAACTAGGCAATTATGATACGTAACAAAATAACGAAGCCTACTATACATGCCATAATTCAAAAGAAATGTTTAGTTCAAATACCAAAAAGTATTGATAGTGTGACAGATCTTCAACGATCCTTAACTCCCGAGCAATGCCGGACGACACTATAAGACACAAGAGAGAAAAGAAAGTAAGCTTATATAGCTTAGTAAGTAAGTATATAAATAATAATTAAAGAATCCAATATGTTTACACAGTAGCTCAAGTGTATCTACTTTTAATTTCAATATTTACTCCACTTTGATTGAGCTGTCTCTCCTGCGTCATGTTCACTAAATAAATCATAACTCGAGTTAAAAAAAACAAAATTAAAATCCGTAAAATTTTCCTGAAACTAGACTCATATAAATTCTTACTGATTTTTTTCTAGAATTTTTAGTCCAGCCAATTAGTACAGTTTATTAGTTAAAGTTTCCCCTGTTATACAGCTCGACTGATCTGACCTCTGTTCACTACGAGTTGAATTTATCCCAGTACACAATTCAAATAGCCATGGAACATGTTTAATTTAAAACTAGACTCAATAAGAAATCTATACATATAAACTATATTTCTTAATTATTTTTGTACAATTTTTAATGATTTATTAAAGTCAGAACAGGGGATCACATAGTCAATCTAAACAAGACACACACAAATATAAATATCTCAAAATATAGAGTTCCTTTGCTTGCTCTGTTTCTTTTACATGAAAATAGACTCATTGAGATTTAATTTCATATCTCATTCAGCCTCTAATTAAATTTATACTATTTTTTGTGATTTTTCAAAGTCACATCACTGCTACTGTCCAAAACAGTATTATTGCAAATTCACTCTTTTACACTTCCTTTGTATTAACCTCACTTAGCATACATATCACAATTCATTTTCACCACATTTCATAAATCACAAGTATAAGTCCATGATTACAATGCCACCGTAAAATTATCCCGTTGAACAATTCGAATCAATCCTCGATACCTGATGGTTTCAGCACACTGCCCCACTGTCATATTTCATATAATTCGGCTCTCTTGTACACATGGTGAACACTTAGTACCACCCATATGACCTAGCCAATTTATCTCGTAGCTCTCTTATCTACATGGTGTCCTTCACTTGGAATCACACATGCGACCTAGCTACATTTATCTCTCCCGTAGCTCTCTTGTCTACATGGGATACATCCCATATCACACATGTGACCTAGCTACTACATAGTATCTCGTAGCTTTCTTGTACACATGATGTGCACTCAGCACCATACATGTGACCTAGCTACACTCCATCTATATTATTCAATCTTTCCGAATGTTCAACCGGGATTTCTCTCTCTATTACTTATTTCCATTCCTCCAATAGTCAGTTTATGTTTCAAAATTAACTAAAATACATATAATAGGCTGAAATATAAAAATGTAAATGAAGTTAATGTATTATTTACATATAAACTTACCTCGGTGCAAAATATAGAAATTTTGCAATTTAGTCCAAAACCTTTTCCTTCCCCCGTTCGAGATCGATTCCACGCCTTTCTTGATTATTGAGCTTGAAAGCTTGGGAAAAACCCTAGCTATGGAGAACATGTAAGTTTCGGCCAAGCTTGAATGAAGATGAGCACATTTTGTGTTATTTTCCCATTTTATTTCATTTAATATGCAAATGACCAAAATGCCATTACTACTAAACTTTCTTAAAATTCCATCCATGTCCTAATTTTTGTCCATATAAAGTATAATGGTCTAATTGCCATTTAAGGACCTCTACTTAAAACCCCCATTTCAATCAAGTACTTTATGAACTAGAACACACATTTTTTTACCTATTTCAATTTAGTCCTAAATATCAAATTAAACACCTAATCGATAAAATTTTGCAACGAAATTTTCACACAATTATGAAATCATAATATAAACACTAAAACTTAATCAAAATAATTTCTTTCAACCTCGGATTCGTGGTTTCGAAACTACTATTCCGTTTTGGCCGTAAATCGGGCTGTTACATTCCAATACTAAAATCACCACATTACCAAGATCAAATCGGAAGTATTGTCATGCTTGTCATGATTATCACGAGCTGAAGAACGCACTTTGAACATAAGTCATAATTGAAAAATTATGGAATAAAGATAAAAACCGAATAAAGAAATCCAAGATACGATACCATGCCAAAAAATCGAAAACCAAACTCATAGGAAAATATGGAAGATCTCGAAAATTCTTTAGAGAAAAGAAGTCCAGAAGAAAACATCATTTAATCCCACTGGAATGAAATATAATAAGAACAATGTATCTTCCCATACATATATATCAAATGGAGCATCAAGTAGAAGAAACAGTATCATAATATCATACATATCCTCTCATCAATTCTTATCAGACGAAATGTAATAAAATGCCCGAGGAAATACAGTAATACAAATTATAAACCAGTCAGACTACCAATGTTTCTATCTAACATCAAGATTAGAAAACATTCCCATATAACAAGAATTTCTTCAAAAGATCAACAGCCATAGAAATTTTCCTGAGAACGGATAAATACATAGAACATTTCAGAAGAAACTGTTAAATCTGTTCAGCCGTAACTGTCACACTCAGATATTACACATTTCAAATATGATTTCCCACAACTAGTTCTGCCATCACAAATTTAATGTTAGACCTTTCACTAAATAAGAACAGTTCTGAATAAATTTTGATTAGACCTTTCACTAAAGAAGAACAGTTTTGAATAAATTTTGATTTACACTTTTCTCGACCTTGTACCTGAGTAATTCAATTTACAAAAGTAAATTCATTCTCTAACTGGGACAGTGCATAGCTCCAATAATCTTTATGTCAACCTGATACTTTTCTAGCTCTGATTTTACTTATAATTATTCTATCATTGAACTCTTTGGTTTTTCAACAGAGAACTTATTTAGTACAAATCTCATGAAATTCCATTATAAGCACCACTTCGATAAGGGGGAGGGGTTGTAGGGCCTCTGACTCGACTTTCTTATATATACACTTATGACACAAATTTCATCATTATAGCAACATCGTCAAAATCATGTCATTCATTTCAGGCAACACAACATTCACCAATTTTCCAATTATCCCATTCAACTTGCCAAGTAAGCCAAGTTCACTACATCATATGAGCATTAAGCAAATATAGATATTTATCGCAACATAAACTTTCATATCACGTGTTATCACATATATATCATAAAATATTATTCATACTTTTCTGAATCAAGACTTATCATAATCATAATTTTACTCAAATACCTTCAATCACCTTGAACATGGTCGGTGCAGCTCGGTTGCAGAGTACCTTTTTCTAAATAAGACAGTGCTCTTATGCGTCGGGAGACATCACACTATCACGGATCCGTGGCATGTATAACTAGACTTTTACACATGCTAGGTTAGTCCGAGAACCAACTAAACCATACCTCTGATACCATCAAATGTAACACCCCTTACCCATATCCAAGGCTGGAACAGTGTATGAGGCATTACCAGACTTAACCATACACATAGACGAAAACCGACCCATAAAATTTCATTTAATTCAAAACTTTTTGAACACATGCATAAACTCATATTTAAAGACATATAACGTGGCATAAATGAGCACTTACACATCCATAATCATCCAATAACATGTCATTCAATTTAAACATATTTGCTTACCATCCTGTATATAATATACATTCTTATATTAACTAGAACTAGACATGCTAAATATTATTCTCATTTTATACTATCATAATGTAGTTACCAATTTGTCCATTAAACATCCGTATTCAACACAACATTACTCATTTCCATTTAATTCATGATCCACTGCCTGCATTTAACTTACCTGATGTATTACCAATAATGCATAACAAACAAAGTTAACTATATCATCACATCAAAACATAAGACATGGCATGATTAATTAAACTTATAAACCATAATGGATAATGACCACATCTCATGATCATATACGATAACTCAATGCAGAATAATACGTATGGTCAATGTCATAATAATACATATCACAAACCAACTTCCTATACATGCCACTCCCTTGATATTTCTAATATTTGAATTAATTCTCCCAAAAATGATAGTTTGATAGTGTGATTTTGCCTCCGACGATCTCCAACCCCGAGCTGACCTGCCAATACTAAAAAAATGGAGAGGATGGGTAAGCTTTACGCTTAGTAAGTCCATATGAAATTTATAAGCAATTACTAACATGCTTTTCAAGATAAAACACTATAATTGTCCAATTACACATGTTCAGGTTAAGCTGTTTTATCGAGTTACAGTTACTAAATCATTCATATCTAGAGCTAAAAAACTCCAAATTTAATTTCATTAATTTTCCCTAAAACTAGACTCATATAAATTTCTCCCATAAAATTTCCAGAATTTTTGGTTTATTCAATTAGTACATTTTATTCATTAAATTTTTGCCTATTTCGTTGTCCAACAGTTCTTACCTCTCTTCACTAAAAATTATTTATCTCATATTTCGGGACTTGGATGATGTTCCCGTCCATTCCTCCTGAAAGTATACTCCTTTATGATTCTATTCATATAAATTATAACTCATAATTATTTTTTTACAATTTTTAATGATTTTTCCAAGTCAGAATAGGGGATCTCAAATTCATTCAGACACTATCTCACAAAAATTAGAATATCACATAATATAGAACTCTTTTTCTCCCCCTGTTCATTTTATATGAAAATAGACTCGTTAATCCTTAATTCCATAAATTTTTTTTGAAATTTAATTCAACTTACACAATTTTTGGTGAATTTTCAATGTCACGCAACTGCTACTGTCTAAAACTGTTTTACTACTAAAATTCACTCTTACATAATTTCACTTAATCCATTTTGTCTTATCGAAGTTCACTCAAATATCGAGCACATTGCTCATAATTTTCATAAAAATATACCCGTACTTATTCATCATATAATCATGTTCACATGTATTTTTACTTAATCGATTTTCCCGTTGAACTCTTCGGAATAATAACTGATCCTCAGTTGTCTGCATATATTTTCACACTTGTAGACAAGGTTATCTACTACGCATAGTAGCCTGCACTTAGTACTACACACGTGATCAAAGTTATTGGGTACGCATGGTAGCCTGCACTTAGTACTACACATGCAACCAATTATCCGGTACACGTAGTAGCCTGCACTTAGTACTACGCACGTGACCTCACAATAGATCATTCGTATCGTTTCTATTCCAAAGGCTCAACTGGGAAATTCCTCACTTTCCAACATGTTACAAATTTATTCATTGTCCTTTTTCAATTTGTAATTTACAACAAATAATCATTCTATAGGCAGCCACATTTCATATGATAACAAAATATAATAAAATAAAAAGAATCAATAAATTATTTACGTACAAACTTGTCAAAATCTCATTAGATACAACCATGAAGCAATTCATACAACCCATGTAATAGTAATTTAATATTCAATTCATGTAACAATAATTTGCCATTCAATTTCACATGACACAACAAGCATCACATTTTCCATATCATATACACCATCCATCAACTTCTCCTAAACATATTAAATCATACAATTTATGCCATAACAATAGGAAATTACAATTAAAGTATGGTATTGCATTATTATTAACACACGAACTTACCTCGTATACGAAAATGACCATTTTTACCATTTTGTCCACAACTTGGAATTTTGCCGATTTTAGCCCGAATTTCAATTTTCCTTGCTGTATCATTACAAATATAGCCTAATTAGGACTCACATTATTCAAATTGACCCAAAATCATATTTCAAAAATATTACAAATTTGCCCCTAAACTTTGCCATAATTACATTTTTGCCCCTAAGCTCGTAAATTAAACTTCATTCTATTTTCTTATGATTTATGACATGCTTATTATTTTTCCCTTTTATAGCAAAATCAAATTCACACTCTAACATGTACTTATGAACATTAGGCATTTTTAATGATTTTGTCGTTTTACTCATTTTCATGTAAAGTCGCTTAGTAAAACGTGTTTAACATAATTTCAATCTTCATATTCTACCATTAAACATCAAAATAAACATATTTTAGCTATGGGTATTTTTCCAAATATAAACCCTAGGTTAAATTATTGCTAGAATAAGCTTAACCAAGTTACCGGGATTTTAAAAATGTGAAGAACTTTAAAAATGGGGCTAAGGAGCACTTACAATCGAGCTTGAGAGTTTGAACAAACCTTAACCATGGCTGCTGCTGGTAGAAACGGTTGAATGAAGAAGATGATAGCTAATTTGGCTTATTTTCCTTTTTAATTCTTTTAATTATTAGTTTACCAAAATACCCCTAACTTAAAAATATTTTATTACACCCATTTCATGTCTATTTTTGTCCAGAAATTAACCAATGGTCTAATTACTATTTAAGGACCCTTAATTTAAAATTTCATAACAATTGGACACCTCTAGTATGTAGAACTCAACTTTTGTACTTTTTATAATTTAGTCCTTTTGACTAAATTAAGTGCCCGAATGTCAAAATTTTTGAACAAAATTTTCACAAAATTATTCCATGAAATCATAGACCATAAAAATATAATAAAAATAAAATTTTCATCGTCGGATTTGTGGTCCCGAAACCACTATTCCGACTAGGCCCAAAATCAGGGTGTTACAGTAAGACCATGTCTAGGACATGGCATCAACCCCGATGATGATAGCCAGTGTAAGACCATGTTTGGGACATGGCATTGAAAACTTACCCCATGTTTGAGGCTTATAGAATATCCGGTAGTATTTCGAAAGGTTCAACTTTAAAGGTTACAAAAGTGATTTAATAAGAAAAGTATAATAATGTTGTGAGTGGTACAGCTACCTATTTGGTATGCATGAGTAATAAGCTCAAATTATAGAATGTGACTTGAGTAGACGGTAATGAGTAATTCATGTTTATCCTTATCTTTGAGTTATGAGCATGATGACTAATGGTGAAATTGTAGTTGTATATTTATTTATATGCAAGTTACTAAGCGTTATGCTTACTCTCTTTCTTTTCCCTTTTCTTTCAGTGCCGCTTAATTAGCTCAAGGATCCCTTGAAGTCAGAGATATTGATCACACTGTCAGCCGTAATACTCGGTATAGTTGGATTTATATTTTTTATTATGGCATGTATAGGGCTAGAGCTTATTAATTTGTGTCCTTGAAAATTGACCAAATGTGTTGGTCTAGAAAGATTCTACTCTTTACATTGAGCCTTGAATGTGGGCTTTCATTTTGAGTCTATAAAAGATGTATCTTCATGGTTGAATGAATGTCTATTATGCTTGTTTTGGTATTGGTTGGTTTTAACATGAAAATAGGTACACTAGGGTGGCAAGGAGGCTTGGTAGACAGCCTCATGTTGTCCACAAGGGTAGACACACGGGCATTTGTCTAAGCTATGTGTGACACACGGTCAGCCCCATGGGCGTGTGAGAAGGTCGTGTGTCCCCTAGACTTAGAAATTTCAAGTCAGAATGCATGCTAAAGAACACACGGGCAGAGACACGACCATGTGGAGGGCATGGCCTAGTACACGGGCATGTACCATGGTCGTGTGATGCTGACGTCAGAAACAGAATACCCAATTTTTACACACGGGCTACGCCACGGGCATGTTGAGGCCATGTGAAAGGACACGGGCAAAGGACACCGGCGTGTGTCCAGGCCGTGTTAAGTCTACACTTGTTTTATAAAAAATTGTAAAATTTAAATTGGCCACACGGGTGCAGGACATGGGCATGTCCCAAGCACACGGGCGTGTGCCCTATACCCACACGGACGTGTGGAGCCTTAAGGTATGAAATTTTTTGAGTTTTTCTTGATCCCTCAGTTTGATCCCAAATCACCTCGAATGTATGTTTTGGGCCTCGTAAGCCCAATTAAGGGACAAATTGCTTATGAAATGAAAAATTTTAAATTGATCAAGATTTTATGGTCTGATTTCCTAAGATTGGTTGAGTTTAAGTTCGGTAGACCTCAAACCCTATTTCGGCTTTAGATATGGATGAGGGGTGTTACATTTAGTGGTATCAGAGCTATGGTATAGTCGGTTCTAGGACAAACCTAGCTAGTGCGTGAATCTAGCTATACATGCCATAAATATATATTGATAATGTGACGATTCCTGGCGATTATAAATTTTGTTTTCATATAGTAAATGGATCCTGATAGAACAACGATGGATGACATGGAATGTAATGTGCCGGCTCCCACAGAGGGGACTACGCCAGTAGAGAGTGAGCCCATGAGTATGGGCCAGGGCGGAGGGGCTAGAGAAGCCTACGTTCGAATGGTGGATGCTTAGTATTCAGAGTTTGTTCGTGTGAATCAATACACTCCACCTTCTGCATCTCCCTTGATTCCTCAGCATGCCCCAGTAGCTTCGCAAGGTGCAGACATGTTTAGATGAGAAAAGACTTCAGTGGACAAGATTCGAAAACAAGGGGCTGAAGAATTTCGAGCTAATTTAGATGATGATCCGAAGAAGGCAGAATTTTGGCTAAAGAATACCATAAGGGTATTCGATGAATTATCATGCACACTTGAGGAATGCGTAAAGTGTGCAACGTGACTCTTACAGGATTCGGCCTATCAGTGGTGGAACACCCTCGTGTCAGTAGTGCCGAGAGAGAGAGTAACTTGGGAATTTTTCCAAGAAGAATTCAGAAAGAAGTACATTAGCTAGAGGTTCATGGAACAGAAAAGGAAAGAATTTTTTGAGTTGAAACAGGGTAATAAGATTGAAATAGAGTATGAACGTGAGTTTTTGAAACTCAATAAGTATACACGAGAATGCGTATCCACTGAAGCTACCATGCGTAGGAGGTTTGAGGATGACCTCAATGAAGATATCCGAGTGTTTGTGGGCATCCTAGAATTAAGAGAATTTGTGGTGCTCGTTGAGAGAGCGTGTAAGGTAGAGGATCTGGTGAAAGAGAGGAGGAAAACAGCGATTGAGTCGCAGGACTTCAAGAAAAGACAGATGGGGAAAGCACATCAGTCCTCATCCAAAAGATCAAAAGAATTTACTACCCGATCGAATGCTTCGGTGGGGTATTCGAGGAGAAACAAGAATCAACAGAATATGGCATCTAAAGCCCAGACTATTTCGGTCGCTAGTGTTGGTAGCACTCGGCCAAATAGGCAAGAGTGTCTACAATGTGGGAGATGTCATTTAGGCAAATGCCAAGTAAATGAGAGGGGTTGTTTCCAGTGTGGGTCACTTGACCACTTTATCCGTGATTATCTTGAGATGTACGAGAGAGGAAGAAGACAAGATATGAAAGAAAATAGTGCTCTCTTGAAGAGTAGGCCACAAAAGAACCCCGAGAGTGGGACTACTGGTAGAGGCGCGTCAAGCCGCGGCGAGGTCTGAAGGTAGAACGCCAGCGAGGACCTATGCTATATGTGCCCAGGAGGAGGAAGAGTCTCCCGATGTGCTCAGGGGTACCTTTTCTATCTATGATATAACTGTTGCTACTTTAATTGACTCGGGATCTACCCACTCTTACATTTGTATGGAATTGATACCTCGTATGAATATGTTAGTAGAATCCACTAAGTTCGTAATAAGAGTGTCCAACCTGTTAGGCAAGCATGTGTTAGTGGACCAAGTATGTAGAAATTATCCTTTGATGATTAAAAGCAATTGTTTTCCGGCCAACTTGATGTTGTTGCCGTTTAATGAATTCGATGTAATTTTGGGATGGATTGGCTGACCTCCCATTGTGTTGTAGTAGATTGTGGAAGAAAAGTAATTGAGTTAAGGCATGAAAATGGGGTTGTTCTTCGAGTTGGACTAGATGAGTCAAATAACCTGCCTATGGTAATATCGTCATTGACTGCTGAGAAATATTTGAAAAAGAAGTACGAGGCTTATTTAGCTTTTGTCTTGAATACTCAAGAGTCAGAGTTAAAGATTGAATCTGTGCCGGTAGTCTGCAAGTTCACAGACGTGTTTTCAAAGGAATTACTTGGATTACCTCCAGTGAGAGAAATCGAGTCTGAAATTGACTTGGTTCCTAGTACGACACCTATCTCGATCGCTCCGTATGGGATGGCTCCAACAGAGTTGAAAGAGTTGAAAGCACAGTTGCAAGATCTAACAGACAAGGGTTTTGCGAGACCGAGCTATTCTCCATAGGGTGCTCCAGTACTCTTTGTGATGAAGAAAGATGGGACGATGAGATTATGCATCGACTATAGGTAGCTCAACAAAGTAACAGTGAAGAACAAATTCCTTTTACCAAGGATCAATGATTTGTTTGATCAGTTGAAGGGAACTATCATGTTTCCAAAGATCGATCTAAGGTCTGGTTATTATCAGTTAAGGGTTAAAGAGCGAGACTTTAGCTTTTCCTCTATCCGATGTTGCCCCTCTATGCTCTTGAGCTATGTTAAACAAGTTTAGTCATATTAAACCTTTTCATCAACTCATTATTCATGACATAAAAATCATTAAGAGCCGAATAGGTGGCCACTTAATAAGCTTGAATTCATAGGAACTAATTGCCAAAAGAAAATGTCTATGAAACATTTACTCAAAATCTTCTATCTTTAGTTCAGCTTCTTAGCTCCTAATCGGTACACTAAGACCATATTAATTCATTTCTCATATTATTAACATAAGCATAGCAAAGCAATTCTCTATAAACAATTTTATCAATTCATCCATTCACTAGGGACATAGCCGAATGTTCACTAAGAAATTTAAGCACACAAAGTATGGCTGCTTCAATTGACTTACCATTTTTAATTATCCAATTTATTTAAACATTCAATAACAAACTCCTCTATTATCAAACACACATTCGGCAAGAACATTGGTAACTTATACTACATCAATTCTAAGCATATAATATTCAAACACAACCAAATTCACATTCGGCCCTAGTTCATAACAAGATAGCCGATTCTTTTCCCTTAGTATCTAATGCTCACCTATGATCTTTTTTATAGTTCAAACACTCATCTATCATCATTCATCTAACTTTAACATGAAACAACAAAATTCACCATTATTAACTACCATAGCCGAAAGCCCTATTCATTCCAAAAAATCAAAATTTCAACATGGGTTACAAAAATAACTTGATATCTCACTCAAGATTAACCAAAATTTCAAGAACTAATATAAACTTCTTACATTAATATTAACCTAAGATGACCGAATGCTTTCCTCCCTTCTTCCTCTTTACATTCGGCCAAGAAGAACCAAATTCTAACTTTTTTTTTCACCCTTATTATTTCTTCTATTTATTTCCTTTCTTTTACATAAAATAATAACCATTTAATTAAGATTTAATACATATTTTAATATATGTCATCATCATGGCCGGCCATTATTTATAAAAAGGAGTATTTGACATGCAAAACCATTGTTTTCAATACATGCTTTAATAGATCCTTATAGATTAACCTATCACATTTCAAAAGTGTCACACATAAGTCCTATTAACTAAATTCACATGCAATCGACTAAATCGAAGTTTAAAACTTTCACACATTCATATTCACATATAATAAACATAAAATATAACGGCTAAATATTTTTATGACTCGGTTTTGTGGTCCCGAGACCACTTCCCGACTATGGTCAAATTAGGGTTGTCACAACTCTCCCCCTCATAAAGAATTTTCGTCCCCGAAAATCTTACCAGTGAATAAATTTGGGTATCTTTCTTTCATAGAGTTTTCAGTTTCCCAAGTAGCTTCTTCGATCCCGTGTTTGAGACATAACACCTTTACTAAAGGAACCTTTTTGTTTTGCAACTCTTTCACATCACGAGTTAGGATACGAATCAGTTCTTCTTCATAACTCAAATCAGATTGAATTTCAACCTCTGATGGACTAATTATGTGCGAAGGGTCGGATCTATAACGTCGAAGCATCGAGACATGAAAAACATTGTGAATCTTTTCAAGTTCAGGGGGTAAAATCAATCTGTAAGCGACTGGCCCAATTCGTTCGGATATCTCATACGGCCCGATAAACCTCGGACTCAATTTGCCTTTACGGCCAAATCTGAGCACTTTTTTCCAAGGTGAAACTTTAAGAAACACTTTATCTCCGACCTGGTATTCAATGTCTTTTCGTTTCAAATCCGCGTACGACTTCTGACGATCTGCAGCTGCTTTCAGACTTTCCCTGATTACTTTTACTTTCTGCTCAGCATCTTTAATCAAATCAACCCCGAAGATTTTACTTTCCCTAAGCTCAGTCCAAAACAACGGTGTACAGCATTTACGACCATACAAAGCCTCGTAAGGTGCCATCTTAATACTTGATTGAAAACTATTGTTGTAAGCGAATTCAATCAAAGGTAAATACCGTTCCCATGAACCACTAAACTCAAGGATGGAACATCTCAACATATCCTCGAGTATCTGGATTATCCGCTCGGATTGACCATCAGTCTGGGGATGAAAAGCGGTGCTAAAATGCAACTTGGTACCCAAAGCTTCTTGCAATTTCTTCCAAAATCGCGAGGTGAACCTCGGATCTCTATTCGACACAATAGAAATAGGTACCCCGTGTAATCTTACAATCTGAGAAACATACAATTTAGCTAGTTTATCCAGTGAATAATTCGTACGTATGGAAATAAAATGAGTCAACTTAGTCAGTCTATCAACAACAACCCAAATCGCATCTTTCTTACTTGCCGACAATGGCAACCCTGATACAAAATCCATCGTGACTCGATCCCATTTCCATCCAGGTATCATGATCGGCTGAAGTAAACCTGTAGGCACTTGATGTTCCGCTTTCACTTGTTGACATATTAAACACTTCGAAACAAAATCGGATATGTCTCGTTTCATACCATGCCACCAAAACTGACGTCTCAGATCGTTGTACATTTTCGTACTCCCCGGGTGAATTGACATTCGGCTACAATGAGCTTCGTTCAGAATCGTTGAGATAAGTTCTGAATTTCTTGGAACACACAAACGACTTCTGAACCTCAAACAATCATCATCATCAATTTGAAACTCTGATTCCATATTCGAAACATATTCAGCCCGTTTTGCAACCAATTCATCATCGTCTTTCTGAGCTTCACGAATTTGATGAATCAACAATGGTTTGGCCTTTAATTCTGCTACTAACACATTATCGGATAGAACGGACAAGTGTACATTCATCGCTCGTAAAGCAAACAGTGATTTACGACTTAAAGCATCCGCAACCACATTAGCCTTTCCCGGGTGATAGTCAATGACAAGCTCATAATCTTTTAACAACTCAAGCCAACGTCTTTGTCGCAGATTCAAATCTCTTTGAGTCATCAAATATTTGAGACTTTTGTGATCCGAAAATACATGGCACTTCTCACCAAATAAGTAATGTCGCCATATTTTCAAAGCGAATACGATGGCAGCTAATTCGAGATCATGGGTTGGATAATTTTTCTCATGTGGCTTCAATTGCCTCGACGCATAAGCTACAACTCGACCTTCTTGCATCAATACACAACCCAACCCAAGTAAGGATGCATCACTGTAAATGACAAACTCTTTGCCTGATTCGGGCTGCACTAGTACTGGAGCTTTAGTCAAATAAGTTTTTAGTTGATCGAAACTTTTCTGACATTTTTCTGTCCATTCAAACTTAACATCTTTCTGAAGTAGTTTCATCATTGGTGTGGCTATCATCGAGAAACCCTTTACAAACCGTCTGTAGTAACCGGTAAGTCCCAAAAAGCTCCGAACCTCAGTAATATTTCTCGGAGGCTTCTAGTTAAGTATGGCTGAAATTTTGCTCGGATCAACTTGAATACCCGATGCAGATACCACATGACCCAAAAAGCTAACTTCTCTCAACCATAACTCACATTTACTGAACTTAGCATATAACTGCTTATCCCGTAAAATCTGCAACACTAATCTCAGGTGCTCAGTATGTTCGGTTTCATCTTTCGAATAGACCAAAATGTCATCAATAAACACAACTACAAACCGATCCAAATACTGTCTGAAGATCCGATTCATCAAATCCATAAATACCGCAGGGGCATTAGTGAGTCCAAACGGCATCACTAAGAACTCATAGTGACTGTATCTCGTTCTAAAAGCGGTTTTGGGTATATCTAAATTTCGAACCCGCAACTGATAATAACCCGATCTCAAATCTATCTTTGAAAACACTGAGGATCCCTTTAGTTGATCAAACAAATCATCAATACGCGGTAACGGATATTTATTCTTTATTGTCACTTTATTCAGCTGACGATAGTCGATGCACAACCTCATGGTTCCGTCCTTCTTTTTCACAAACAATACTGGTGCACCCCAAGGTGAGAAACTCGGTCGAGCGAAACCTCTATCCATTAACTCTTGCAACTGAGCTTTCAATTCCTTTAATTCCGTCGATGCCATACGATACGAAGCTATCGAAATCGGTGTAGTCCCAGGTACAAGTTCGATGCCAAACTCTACCTCCCGAACAGGTGGTAACCCCAGTAATTCTTCGGGAAAAACATCCGGATATTCACAAACTACTGGTACCGATTCAAGTTTCTTTTCTGATTCTTTATTATCAAGTACGTATGCAAGATACACTTCACACCCGTTTCTCACATATTTTTGAGCTAACATCGAGGATATTATTGTTGGTAATCCGTTCCAATTAGTAGACTCAACTCGGATTTTCTCATTATTTGCACATCTCAAATCGATGGTCTTACTTTTGCAATTTACAATTGCATCATGTACGGTCAACCAATCCATCCCGAGGATAACATCAAATTCCTCAAATGGTAAAAGCATCAAATTGGCGGGAAAACAGGAACCTCGAATCACTAGGGGACATTTCTTACACACCTTATCAACAAGCACATAATGACCCAAGGGATTCGACACTCTAATAACGAACTCAGTAGACTCAACAGGTAAAGTCTTACTGGATGCTAAAGTCTCACATATATAAGAATGAGTAGAACCAGGGTCAATCAAAGCAATCACATCAGTATCTAAGAGAGTGAATGTACCGGTAATAACATCAGGCGAAGAAGCATCCTCGCGTGCACGTATAGCATAAGCTCTAGCAGGAGCACGAGCCTCAGATCTGGTGGTAACATCTCTAGATCCTCTCTGGCCGCCACTAGCATTCCCCGCATTTTTAGATGGTCTACCTCGAGCAGTAGTAGCACCCGATTTCCAACTCTGATTTACATTCTGTTCAGACAGTCTCGGGCAATCCTTGATAAAGTGGTCAGCTGATCCGCACTTATAACAGGAGCGGTCATGGAATCTACAACTCCCCGAATGCCATTTACCGTAATACTGGCACTCCATCCTGTCCCGACGATCATTTCCAACACTGGCAACCGAAGTGACTCGCGTACTCACAGGGGGTCGATCACGATCTCGTCTGGAAAAGCCCAAAGTGTCTTTAGATCGACCTGGATCACTTTTAAATTTCTTCGATGATCGTTGAAAGGGCTTTCCCGAAGACCTCTTACGAAATTCTCTTGCTTCCACTTCAGCTTTTCTTTTCTCCTTATTGAGCTCTTCGGCGTTGCAAGCTCGTTCGACAAGTACTACAAATTCTCTAATTTCAAGAATGCCAACATACAGTTTTATATCTTCGTTCAACCCGTCCTCGAAGCGTTTACACATGATAGCCTCGGACGAAACACATTCCTGAGTGTATCTACTAAGTCTGACAAACTTTCGCTCATAATCAGTAACTGACATAGAACCCTGCTTAAGCTCAAGAAATTCTTTCCGTTTCTGATCGATGAATCTTTGACTAATATATTTCTTGTGGAACTCGATTTGAAAGAATTCCCAAGTAACCCATTCTCTCGGCACGACGGAAACCAAAGTATTCCACCAATAGTAGGCAGAATCACATAACAGAGATATAGCACATTTTAAACATTCATCAGGTGTGCACGATAATTCATCGAACACACGAATGGTATTATCAAGCCAAAACTCAGCCTGCTCAGCATCATCACTGTCAGTAGCCTAGAACTCAGTAGCCCCATGCTTCCGAATCCTATCAACCGGGGGCTTGTTCAACCTCGACGGGTCAACTCCAGAAGATATTACAGGTGCAGGGTTTGTATTAGTCGGGGGTGGGGGTTGTGGGACAGCCGTATTAGTTCGAATATACTGATTGAACCAATCATTCATCACGCTATAAAAAGCCTGCCTAGCTTCATCATTCTGATTACTAGCAATAGGTTGAGAGTCCACCGGCGCCGTCCCATGTGCGAGAGCAGGCGCTACACTCTCAACATCATCAGCTACCGCTCGGTTAGGATCAGAATCCATTACTATAAATAAACACATTTTTAACTGTCAGAAATCACCACACTATCAGATAAACAAATAATGGCAAGTATAGCTATTCCCCTACATATTACGGTAGTCCTAGAATCGACTAAACCGTAGCTCTGATACCAATTAAATGTAACTCCCCGTACCCGAGACCGTTGCTGGAGTCGAACACGAGGTGCTAACGGACTTAATTCCTTACTTAAACAGCTCATACAATTCATTTTTAAAATTTCCAAACGAGCTGGCTAACTGCATCACAGTCACTCTAAAAATCATATCTTGAGTTCCGAAACTCGAAATCCAATTCTGTAAATTTTCCCTGAAACTAGGCTCATACATATATTTACTAATTTTTTTCTAGAATTTTTTGGTCGGCCCAATTAGTACAGTTTATTAGCTAAAGTCTCCCCTATTTCAGGGTTCGACTACTCTGACCTTCATGCATTACGACTTAGATATCTCCCTGTACAGAGCTTCAATACTTATTCCATTTGTTTCTAATGAAACTAGACTCCAAAAGGAGTCTGTACATATAAAGCATGACTTCTAATTATCTCTGGTTAATTTATGGTGAATTTCCAAAGTCAGAACAGGGGATCCAGAAATCGCTCTGGCCCTGTTTCACAAAAACTTAAACATCTCATAAAATACGGCTCATATGGTTGTTTCGTTTCTTTCATATGAAAATAGACTCATCAAGATTCGATTACATAATTTATTCATTATTTAATTCCATTTCTACTATTTTTTGTGATTTTTCAAATTCACACCACTGCTACTGTCAGCATCTATTTTAAGGTAAATTTTACCTATTTCATAGTTTTCCATGAATCAACTAGTAATTTGACATACATTATTTCCAAGTATAATCACGATTAGCCATGACATACGTAGCACCAATAGGACCATGATTGGCTATTCCAATGGCTAATCATTACCAAACATTTCCACACCACTTAATAACCATATCATAAGACCATATATACAAAATGATCATAATGTTATACTCAAAATATACAAGCCATTTTCGCATGGCTATACGAATATACATTACCAAAAGATACTTAATTAACAACAAGGGTCAGCCCTATACATGCCATTATCAAGTTCAACTGAAGAGTACCAAAAAGTGGCTTAGATAGTGTGGATGACTTCGACTTTGATACTTCCGAGTCCGATAGCTGACGAACAAAATCTATAACACAAGGAAACAAGGTAACGGAGTAAGCAAAATGATGCTTAGTAAGTCTTAAGTAAATTTAAACAGGTAGAATTTGACATATAAGTCAACATTCAAAATATTAAACTCGAATCAGCTGTATGCCTTTTTGCCCGGAATTACGTATATATATACACTAACATACAAAGAGATCACAACCTGAACCTCGATCATAAACATGAATTATAAAAATAATTTAATCGTATACCTTCATATAAATAAAGACATCGTCCGAAGTAGTTATTTTCATATTCATAGATGCGATATTCATCCATACGTATATCTATACATACATATGCACATTCCATTCCTTATATATGAAACTTCAATCTAAAAGTGGGTTCGCTTAAGTGTACAAAATGCGTACCTGTTTTTCATACTGTATAGTACATTCAATTCATAACCTTACTCGAATTATCGACATTAAGCCTGCTAGGTTAGAACCCGAATCCAGTCACTAGCATAAAGCCTTCAAGACTTTAAATTCAGATATATGTCCAGCACGTAGCCTGCAGACCTAAAGTCTGGATATAATTCTCGCATATAGCCTGCGGACATGAAGTCCAGATAGAATTCTCGCATATAGCCTGCGGACCTGAAGTCCGGATATAATTCTCGCTTATAGCCTATGGACCTGAAGTCTGGATATAATTCTCGCGTATAAATATTCACATGGTAACACATTTCACATAGCCTATCACATTGGTAATTCAATTGCTCCATTCGTATATAAGGGCAAAATATACACCATCATTTTCATTTCGTTTTGAAGATCATACAAACAAATCACATTTACCTTTCATCAATCCAATTTAACCCGAATTAACCATTCAACAAAATGTCATATAATTAATTTATTTACCACACATCTTAGATCAAATAGGACTAAAAGATAATGTTCATCTAGCATATACATATCAAGGCATCGTAAATCTTATACTAAAGGCGATTACTCAAAACTTACCTTATATCCTTCTGAACAAGTCTCGATTTGGCTATTTCGTGACTTTAGCTTTTCCTCTATCCGATGTTGCCCCTCTATGCTCTTGAGCTATGTTAAACAAGTTTAGCCATATTAAACCTTTTCATCAACTCATTATTCATGACATAAAAATCATTAAGAGCCGAATAGGTGGCCACTTAATAAGCTTGAATTCATAGGAAATAAATGCCAAAAGAAAATGTCTATGAAACATTTACTCAAAATCTTCTATCTTTAGTTCAACTTCTTAGCTCCTAATCGATACACTAAGACCATATTAATTCATTTCTCATATTATTAACATAAGCATAGCAAAGCAATTCTCTATAAACAATTTTTATCAATTCATCCATTCATTAGGGACATAGCCGAATGTTCACTAAGAAATTTAAGCACACAAAGTATGGCTGCTTCAATTGACTTACCATTTTTAATTATCCAATTTACTTAAACATTCAATAACAAACTCCTCTATTATCAAACACACATTCGGCAAGAACATTGGTAACTTATACTACATCAATTCTAAGCATATAATATTCAAACACAACCAAATTCACATTCGGCCCTAGTTCATAACAAGATAGCCGATTCTTTTCCCTTAGTAACTAATGCTCACCTATGATCTTTTTTTATAGTTCAAACACTCATCTATCATCATTCATCTAACTTTAACATGAAACAACAAAATTCACCATTATTAACTACCACAGCCGAAAGCCCTATTCATTCCAAAAAATCAAAATTTCAACATGGGTTACAAAATAACTTGATATCTCACTCAAGATTAACCAAAATTTCAAGAACTAATATAAACTTCTTACCTTAATATTAACCTAAGATGACCGAATGCTTTCCTTCCTTCTTCCTCTTTACATTTGGCCAAGAAGAACCAAATTCTAATTTTGTTTTTTTTTCACCCTGATTATTTCTTCTATTTATTTCCTTTCTTTTACATAAAATAATAACCATTTAATTAAGATTTAATACATATTTTAATATATGTCATCATCATGGCCGGCCACTATTTATGAAAAGGAGTATTTGACATGCAAAATCATTATTTTCAATGCATGCTTTAATAGATCCTTATAGATTAACCTATCACATTTCAAAAGTGTCACACATAAGTCCTATTAACTAAATTCACATGCAATCGACTAAATCGAAGTTTAAAAATTTCACACATTCATATTCACATATAATAAACATAAAATATAACGGCTAAATATTTTTATGACTCGGTTTTGTGGTCCCGAGACCACTTCCCGACTATGGTCAAATTAGGGTTGTCACAGTAAGCCCCAATGTTGGTGCAACCAGAGTCGTGCAAGGAATATATGATTTTTAGTGATGCCTCCTTAAATGGGTTGGGGTGTGTGCTCATGCAAGAAGGCAAGGTTTTAACCTATGCTTCAAGACAGCTAAAACCACACGAGAGAAATTATCCAACCCATGATTTAGAGCTAGCCACTGTGGTGTTCGCGCTGAAGATTTGGAGACATCATTTGTATGGAGAGAAATGTCGGGTATTCACTAACCATAAGAACTTAAAGTACTTGATGACTCAAAAAGAGTTGAATTTGAGGTAACGCCGATGGTTAGAGCTGTTAAAGGATTATGAATTAATTATCGACTACCATCCTGGAAAGGCAAATGTAGTAGCCGACGCCTTGAGTAGGAAGTTGTTGTTTGCCTTAGGAGCCTTAAACATTCAGTTGACTATAACTAATAATGATTTGATCTTAGCAAAGATGAGAGCCAGATTGACTTTTCTTCATGAAATCCATGAAGCTCAGAAAGGTGATGAGAAATTGCAAGCCAAGAGAACTAAGTGTGAGTCAGAGATTAAATTAGATTTTCGTATTTATACCAATGGTTTTATAATGTTCAAAGACAGAATTTGTGTACCCAATAACGATGAGCTAATTCAAAAGATTCTGAGAGAGGCACATGGTGGTTGTTTATCCATCCACCTAGGTAGTGTAAAAAAGTACAACGACCTTAAGAGAATGTATTGGTGGTCGGGTATGAAAAGAGACATTTCAGAGTTCGTCTCCAAGTGTCTAGTGTGTCAACAAGTAAAGGTTGAACATCAAGTACCTTCGGGTTTACTTCAGCCTATTATGGTTCCTGAATGGAAATGGGATCATATCACTATGGACTTCGTGACCAGTTTGCCACTAACCCCGAATAAAAAAGATGCAGTATGGGTTATTGTCGACAAATTAACTAAGTTGGCACATTTCGTACTAGTGCTACCAATTACTCCCTCGAGAAATTAACAGACTTGTATATTTCCGAGATCGTAAGGCTTCATGGAGTGCCTGTTGTCAATTGTGTCAGATAGAGATCTGAGGTTTACCTCGAGGTTTTGGAGAAAGTTACAAGAGGCTTTGGGAACTAAATTGAGTTTCAACACGGCATTCCATCCGCAAACTGACGGATAGTCGAAAAAAGTAATACACATCTTAGAGGACATGTTGAGATGTTGTGTTCTCGAATTTCAAGGAAGTTGGGAAAAACACTTGCCATTGGTTGAATTAGCCTACAACAACAGCTATCAGTCGAGTCTGAAAATGGCGCCTTATGAGTCCTTGTACAGGCGAAAGTGTCGAAAGCCCTTATACTGGACTGAGTTGAGAGAGAATCAGATTGACGGGGTCGATTTGGTCAAAGAGGCTGAGGAGAAAGTTAAAGTGATTCGTGACTGCCTGAAAACCGCCTAGGATAGACGAAAATCCTATTCAGATTTGAAACGAAAGGAAATTAAGTTTGAATTTGGTGATTAAGCATTTTTGAAAGTTTCCCCGTGGAGGAAAGTCCTTTGGTTTGAAAAAAGGGGCAAGTTGATTCCTCGTTTCATAGGACCTTATGAGGTTACCGAGAGAGTAGGGCTTGTTGCCTACCGTTTGAATTTGCTGCCAGAGTTACAAAAGATTCACGATATGTTTCATGTCTCCATGTTATGCGAGTACAGATCAGACCCTTTGCATGTAATTGCGCCAACTGAAGTTGAGATTCTTCCGGATATGACTTATGGTGAGCAGCCGGCTAAGATTTTAGCTCGAGAGGTCAAATAGTTAAGAAATTAGAATATACCTCTTGTGAAGGTTTTGTAGCATAGACATGGGGTCGAGGAAGCCACATGGGAACCCGAGGAGTCTCTAAGACAGTAGTACTCGAAGTTATTCACCGGTAAGATTTTCGAAGATGAAAATTCCTAAAACGGGGGAGAAATGTAACAGCCCGAATTAGGGCCTAGTCGGAATGGTGGTCTCGGGACCACAAATCTGAGGTTGGGAAAATTATTTTTATTATTATTATGAGATTATAGTATGATTATATCAGAGCATGAAAATTTTGGGGAGTTAATTTTAATGTTTGTGAGCTCGATTACGAGAAAGGACAAAATCGCATAAAACACAAAAGTTGCATTTTAGTACCCAAATGTGTCAATTAGCTAGAGAACTAAAATTGAGGCCTTTTAAAGGGCAATTATACCCTTTTTAATTGTGTTGGCTGGCCATGAGATGAATTTTAAACAAATAGTCAAGGTTTAGGTAAGTGATGTCATGATTTTGTGATAAAATAATACCTAAAAGCCTAGCTATTATTTTTCTTCTTCCCAATCCTTTCTCTCCACCAAAAATATTGGTAAATATGGAGGTTTGAAAGCTAAAAATTTACAGTGACTTATTCCGCTCATAATGTAAGTGATCTTGATGATTTTCTTAATGATTTTTATATTTTTGGCATGTTGTATCGTGGGCTTTCTAATGAGAGGACTATTTTGAAAAATGGTGATAAGTCTAGGGATTTACCATGAGAGAGTTTATGTTTTTTTCTGAAATTTTACGGAAGAAAATGAATCTTAGAAGAGTTCTAAACAATTTATTTGAAAGGTGTTAGCATGAAAACACCTAAAGGGGCTATTTTGCATAAGTTGCAAAATAGGTGGTAAGTGTGTGAAATAGTGAGAATTTGGGGTTGCTATAAGAGTAAAAAGGGGTCGGCTAGGCCTAAGGTAAGAGGAAATTTGATATAAATTAAATTTCATGCATAAAGGTAAAATGGTCAAATTGCCAAAGTCTAGGGGTAAAATAGTCATTTTACCAAAAATATGAATTTATGATTACCTAATTGTAATTAGTGATTAAATAAGTGCATTTTTGCTATTATAAATGAAGATTTACTGAATCCGAACATAGACAAGGGGAAGGCTAAGCAAATCGACTAAACTGACTAGTCGAGTATATTTTGTAAACCGAGGTAAGTTGTATGTAAATAATACAACTACATTATTAATGTAAATATTCGAATTGCTATTGAATTGATATAGTATGAATTGGTAGATTGTGAACTAAGAATGCATATTAATGATTGAGATAGTAAAGAGATCTAGTTGGGACCCTAGGAAACAAACCGAATATTCATGCAATAACATTCGCATTACTTATGTGCCCGTGTAAGACATGTCTGGGACATGCATCGGTCACATTATGAGTGCCAGTGTAAGACCATGTTTGGGACATGGCATCAGTGTAGAGATGAGTGCCAGTGTAAGACATGTCTGGGACATGCATCAGCACGTATATACGAGAGCTAGTGTAAGACCATGTGTGGGACATGGCATCGACCCCGATGATGATAGCCAGTGTAAGACCATGTCTGGGACATGGCATCAACAACTTATCCCATGTTTGAGGCTTATAGAATATCCAGTAGTATTCCGAAAGGTTCAACTTTAACGAAAGTGATTTAATATGGAAAGTATAATAATGATATGAGTGGTACAAGTACCTTTTTGGTATGCATGAGTAATGAGCTCAAATTAGAGAATGTGACTTGAGTAGATGGTAATGAGTAATTCAAGTTTATGCTTATCTTTGAGTAATGAGCATGATGACTAATGGTGAAATTATTGTTGTATATTTATTTCTATGTAATTTACTAAGCTTTATGCTTACTCTCTTTCTTTTCCCTTTTCTTACAGTGCCGCTTAATTAGCTCAAGGATCCCTTGAAGTCAGACAAATTGATCACACTATCAGTCGTAATACTCGATATAGTTGGATTTATATTTTTGATTATGGCACGTATAGGGCTAGTCCTTATTAATTTGTGTCCTTGAGAATTGACCAAATGTGTTGGTCTAGAATAGATTCTACTCTTTACATTGAGCCTTGAATGATGGCTTTCATTTTGAGTCTATAAAAGATGCTTCTTCATGGTTGAATGAATGTCTATTATGCCTGTTTTGGTATTGGTTGGTTTTTAAGTCAAAATAGCTACACTAGGGTGGCAAGGAGGCTTGGTAGATAGCCTCATGTTGTCCACATGGGTAAACACACGGGCATGTGTCTAAGCCATGTGTGACACACGGTCAGCCCCTTGGGCATGTGAGAAGGCCGTGTGTTCCCTGCACCTAGAAATTTCAAGTCAGAATGCATGGTTAGGATCACACGGGCAGAGACACGACCGTGTAGAGGGCAAGGCCTAGTACACGGGCGTGTACCATGGTCGTGTGATGCTGACGTCAGAAATAGAATACCCTGGTTTTTGCACACGGCTGCGCAACGGGCATGTTGAGCCCGTGTGAAAGGACACGGGGAAAGGACACGGGTGTGTGTCCAGATTGTGTGAAGTCTCCACTTGTTTTATGAAAAATTGTAAAAATTAAATTGGCCATATGGGTGCAGGAGATGGTTGTGTCCGAAGTACACGGGTCTGTGCCCTATACCCACACGGGCGTGTGAAGCCTGAAGGCATGAAATTTTTATAGTTTTTCTTGAGCATTCGGTTTGATCTCAAATCACCTCGAATGTACGTTTTGGGCCTCGTAAGCCCAATTATTTCTTATGAAATGAAAAGTTTTAAATTGATCAAGATTTTATGGTTTGATTTTCTAAGATTGCTTGAGTTTAAGTTCAGTAGCACCTCAAACCCTATTTTGGCTTTGGATATGGGTGAGGTGTGTTACATTTAGTGGTATCACAACTATGGTTTAGTCTGTTCTAGGACTAACCTAGCTAGTGCACGAGTCTAGCTATACATGCTAGAAAAATATATTGATAGTGTGATGATTCCTGTCGATTATAAATTTTATTTTCATATAGTAAATGGATCCTGATAGAACCACAGCGGATAACGTGGAATGTAATGCGTCAGCTTCCGCAGAGGGGACCGCGCCAGTAGAGAGTGAGCCCGTGAGTATCGGCTAGGGCGGAGGGGCTAGAGAAGCCTACCTTCGAATGATGAATGCTTGGTATTCAAAGTTTGTTTGTGTGAATCTGAACACTCCACCTCTACCACCTCCCCCGATTCCTCAGTATGCCCCGGAAGGTTCGCAAGGTGCGGACATGTTTAGAAGAGAAAAGCCTCTAGTGGACAAGATCTAGAAATAAGGGGCCAAAGAATTCTGTACTAACATAGATGATGATCTAGAAAAGGCAGAATTTTGGTTAGAGAATACCATAAGGGTATTCGATGAATTAACCTGCACACTTGAGGAATGCGTAAAGTGTGCAACGTCACTCTTATGAGATTTGGCCTATCAGTGGTGGAACACCCTCGTGTCAATAGTGCCGAGAGAGAGAGAGTAACTTGGGAATTATTCCAAGAAGAATTCAGAAAGAAGTACATTAGCCAGAGGTTCATGGACCAGAAAAGGAAAGAATTTTTAGAGTTGAAATAGGGTAATAAGACTGTGATAGAGTATGAGCGTGAGTTTGTAAAACTCAAGAAGTATGCATGGGAATGTATATCCACTGAGGCTACCATGTGTAACATGTTTGAGGATGGCCTCAATGAAAATATCTGAGTGTTTGTGGGCATCCTGGAATTAAGAGAATTTGTGGTGCTTGTTGAGAGAGCGTGCAAGGCAAAGGAACTGGTGAAAGAGAGGAGAAAAAAGCGGCCATTGAGTCGCGGGACTTACAGAAAAGACAGATAGGGAAAGCACATCAGTCCTCATCCAAGAGATAGAAAGAGTTTACTACTCGATCGAATGCTTCAGTGGGCTATTCAAGGAGAAACAAGAATCAATAGAATATGGCATCTAAAGCCCAAACTATTTTGGTCGCTAGTGTTGGTAGCACTCAGCCAAAGAGGCAAAAGTGTCCGCAGTGTGGGAGACGTCACTTAGGCCAAAGCCAAGTAAATGAGAGGGGTTGTTTCAAGTGTGGGTCACTTGACCACTTTATCCGTGATTGTCTTGTGATGGACGAGAGAGGAAGAAAACAAGATACGCAAGCAAGTAGTGCTCCCTTGAAGAGTAGGCCACAAAAGGACCTCGAGAGTGGGACTAGTGGTAGAGGTACATCAAGAGATGCTGCGGCGAGGTCTAAAGGCAGAGCGCCAGCGAGGACCTATGCTATACATGCTCTAGAGGAGGCAGAGTCTCCCGATGTGATAACGGGTACCTTTTCTATCTATGATATAACTGTTGTTACTTTAATTGAGTCGGGATCTACCCACTCTTACATTTTTATGGGATTGATACCTCGTATGAATATGTTAGTAGAGTCCACTAAGTTTGTAATAGGAGTCTCCAACTCGTTAGGCAAGCACGTGTTAGTGGACCAAGTATGTAGAAATTGTCCTTTGATGATTAAAGGCCATTGTTTTCCGGCCAACTTGATGTTGTTGTCATTTAATGAATTCGATGTAATTCTTTGGATGGATTGGCTGACCTACCATGGTGTTGTAGTAGACTGTGGAAGAAAAGTAATTGAGTTAAGGCGTGAAAATTGGGATGTTCTTCGAGTTGGACCAGATGACTCAGATAACCTGCCTATGGTAATATAGTCATTGACTGCTAAGAAAAAAAGAAGAATGGAGCTTATATAGCTTTTGTGCTGAATACTTAAGAGTCAGAGTTAAAGATTGAATCAGTGCTGGTAGTTTGCAGGTTCACAGACGTGTTTCCGGAGGAATTACCTTGGTTACCTCCAGTGAGAGAAGTCAAGTTTGAAATTGAATTGGTTCCTGGTACGACACCTATCTCGATCGCTCCGTATAGGATGGCTCCAATAGAGCTGAAAGAGTTGAAAGCACAGTTGCAAGAACTAAGAGACAAGGGTTTTGCGAGACAGAGCTATTCTCCGTAGGGTGATTCGGTACTCTTTGTGAAGAAGAAAGATGGGAGGATGAGATTATGCATCGACTATAGGCAGCTCAACAAAGTAATAGTGAAGAACAAATTCCCTTTACCAAGGATCGATGATTTGTTTAATTAGTTGAAGGCAGCTATCGTGTTTTCTAAGATCGATCTAAGGTCTGGTTATTATCATTTAAGGTTAAAGAGCGAGATGTACCGAAGACTGTGTTTCAAACAAGATATGGGCATTATGAGTTTCTTGTCATGCCCTTTGGTTTGACTAATGCCCTGGCGGTATTTATGGATTTGATGAACCGCATATTCAGACCGTATCTGGATAAGTTTATTGTCATATTCATCGATGATATATTGATCTATTCGTGTAATGAGGGTGAGCACGCGAAACATTTGAGGGTTGTGTTACAAACCTTGAGAGAAAAAAGATTATATGCCAAGTTTAGCAAGAGTGAATTTTGGCTTAAAGAGGTCGGGTTTCTATGACATATTGTGTCGGGTGATGGAATCTGAGTTGATCCAAATAAGATCTCCGCTATTGTGGAATGGAAACCGCCGAGGAATGTAATAGAGGTTCGAAGATTTTTGGGGTTGCTGGATACTACAGAGGGTTTGTAAATGGATTTTCTATGATAGCTACCCCGAGGAAGCCACATGGGAACCCGAGGAGTCTCTAAGAGAGCAGTACTCAAACTTTTTCACCGGTAAGATTTTTGAGGACGAAAATCCCTAAAGGGGGAGAAATGTAATAGCCCGAATTAGGGCCTAGTCAGACGGTGGTCTCGGGACCATAAATTTGAGGTTGGGAAAATTATTTTTATTATTATGAGGTTATAATATGATTATATCAGAGCATGAAAAATTTGGGGAGTTAATTTTAATGTTTGTGAGCTTGATTGCGAAAAAGGACTAAATCGCATAAACTGCAAAAGTTACATTTTAGTACCCAAATGTGTCAATTAGCTAGAGAACTAAAATTGAGGGCTTTTAAAGGGTAATTATACCCTTTTTAACTATGTTGGCTGGCCATGAGAGAATTTTAAACAAATAGTCAAGGTTTAGGTAAGTGATGTCATGATTTAATGATAAAATAATACCTAAAAGCCTAGATGTTATTTTTCTTCTTCTCCATCCTTTCTCTCCATCAAAAATTTCAGCAAATATGGAGCTTTGAAAGTTGAAAATTTTCAGCAACTTATTCCTCTCATAATGTAAGTGATCTTGATGATTTTCTTGATGATTTTTACATTTTTGGCATGCTTGTATCATGAGCTTTCAAATGAGAGGACTATTTTGAAAAATGGTGACAAGTCTAAGGATTTACCATGAGAGAGTTTATTTTTTTTCTAAAATTTTACAGAAGAAAAGGAATTTTAGAAGAGTTCTAACCAATTTATGTGAAAGGTGTTAGCATGAAAACACCTAAAAGGGCTATTTTGCATAAGTTGCAAAATAGGTGGTAAGTGTGTGAAATAGTGAGAATTTTGCGTTGCTAGAAGAGTAAAACGGGGTCAGATAGGCCTAAGGTAAGAGGAGATTCGATAAAAATCGAATTTAGTGCATAAGGGTGAAATGGTCAAATTGCCAAAGTCTAGGGGCAAAATAGTCATTTTACCAAAAAATGAATTTATGATTGCCTAATTGTAATTAGTGATTAAATAAGTGCATTTTTGCTATTATAGATCAAGATTTACCAAAGCCGACCTAGACCTGGGGAAAGCCAAGCAAATCGACTAAACTGACTAGTTGAGTACATTTTGTAAACTGAGGTAAGTTGTATGTAAATGATACAACTATATTATTAATGTATGTAATTGAATTGCTATTCAATTGATATAGTATGAACTGCTAGATTGTGAAATAAGAATGCATATTAATGATTGGGATAGTAAAAATATCTAGTTGGGACCCTAGGAAACAAACCGATATTCATGCCATAACATTCGAATTACTTATGTGCCAGTGTAAGACATGTTTGGGACATGCATCGGCCAAATTATGAGTGCCAGTGTAAGACCATGTCTGGGACAACATGTTTGGGACATGCATCGGCCAAATTATGAGTGCCAGTGTAAGACCATGTCTGGGACATGGCATCAGCATAGAGATAAGTGCCAGTGTAAGACATGTCCGAGACATGCATTGGCCTCGACGATGATAGCCAGTGTAAGACGTGTCTAGGACATCCATCGGCTGAGAGTTGTGCTAGTGTAAGACATGTCTGGGACATGCATCAGCACGTATATACGAGAAATAGTGTAAGACCATGTGCGGGACATGGCATCGGCCCCGATGATGATAGCTAGTGTAAGACCATGTCTAGGGCATTGCATCAGTAACTTATCCCATGTTTGAGGCTTATATAATATCCGGTAGTATTCTGAAAGGTTCAAATTTAAAGGTTACGAAAGTGATTTAATCAAGAAAGTATAATAATGTTATGAGTGGTACAGGTATCTATTTGGTATACATGAGTAATGAGCTCAAATTAGAGAATGTGACTTGAGTAGACGATAATGAGTAATTCAAGTTTATGCTTATCTTTGAGTTATGAGCATGATGACTAATGGTGAAATTGTTGTTGTATATTTATTTATATGCAATTTACTAAGCTTTATGCTTACTCTCTTTCGTTTCCCTTTTCTTTTAGTGCCGCTTAATTAGTTCAAGGATCCCTTGAAGTTAAAGATATCGATCACACTGTCATCCGTAATACTCGGTATAGTTGGATTTATATTTTTTATTATGGCATGTATAGGGCTAGACCTTATTAATATTTGTCATTGAGAATTGACCAAATATGTTGGTCTAGAATAGATTCTACTCTTTACATTGCGCCTTGAATGAGGGCTTTCATTTTGAGTCTATAAAAGATGTATCTTCATGGTTGAATAAAAGTCTATTATGCTTGTTTTGGTATTGGTTGGTTTGACATGAAAATAGGTACACTAGGGTGGCAAGGAGGCTTGGTAGATAGCCTCATGTTGTCCACACGGGCGTGTGTCTAGGCCGTGTGTGACACACGGTCAGCACCATGGATGTGTGAGAATGTCGTGTGTCCCCTGCACCTAGAAATTTCAAGTCAGAATGCATGGTAAGGATTGCGCGGGCAAAGACATGACCGTGTGTCTCAGCTGTGTGGAGGGCATGGCCTAGTACACGGGCGTGTACCATGGTCGTGTGATCCTAACGTCAAAAACAGAATACCCAGGTTTTTGCACATGGGCTGGGCCACGGGCGTGTTGAGGCCATGTGAAAGGACAAGGGCAAAAGGCACGGGAGTGTGTCCAGGCCGTGTGAAGTCTGCACTTGTGTTATGAAAAATTTTTAAAATTAAATTGGCCACATGGCTGCAGGACATGGGCGTGTCCCAAGCACACGGGCATGTGCCCTATAGCCACACAGGTGTGTGGAGCCTTAAGGCATGAAATTTTCTAAGTTTTTCTTGAGCCATCGGTTTGATCCCGAATCACCTCGAATTTATGTTTTGGGCCTCGTAGCCCAATTAAGGGACAAATTGCTTATGAAATGAAAAGTTTTAAATTAATTAAGATTTTATGGTCTGTTTTCCTAAGATTGGTTGAGTTTAAGTTCGGTAGCACCTCAAACCCTATTTTGGCGTTGGATATGGGCGAGGGGTGTTACAATTATTATACTATTCAAATCAGTCCAAAAATCATATTATGGCAAAATTATATTTTTGTCCCTAAACTTTTTCATATTTACACTTTTGCCCCTAGGCTCTTAAAATGAAATTTATTCAATTTCTTTGTACTTTAAGCCTAGCCGAACCATTTTCATAACTATAACAACCCAAAATTTCCACTAGAACACACTTATACTACATATTTTATAACTTTTACAATTTAGTCCTTTTAAGCATTTTCATCGAAAATCACTTAGCAAAAGTTGTTTCTCCAACCATAAAAATGCATAATCTACCATTAAAAATCAAAATGCACAAATTTCTAACATGGTTCAATCCCTAAACCTTCATCATAACTCAAATAAATGGTAGAAATAGGTAGATCTTGTTACGAGGATTTCAAAAACCTAAAAATCATTAAAAACGAGGCAAGAATGGACTTACAATCGAGCTTGGAAGCTTGGAAAACCCCAGCCATGGTTTCTTCATGTAAAATTCAGCCAAGGAAGAAGATGGGCAAGAAATTTTGGCTTTTATTTTGTTTTTAATTCATTTTAATTACTAAATGACCAAAATGCCCCTAACTTAAAAATATTCCATTTCACCTATTTCATGTCCATTTTTGTCCAAAAAACTAACCAATGGTCTAATTACCATTTAAGGAACTCCAATTTAAAATTTCATAACAATTGGACACCTGTAACATGTAGAACTCAACTTTTGCAATTTTTACATTTGACTAATTTAGTGCCCAAACATCAAAATTTTCGAACGATATTTTCATGAAATCATTCCATGAAATTGTAGACCATAAAAATATAATAAAAATAAATTTCTCTTCGTTGGATTTGTGGTCCCAAAACCACTGTTCTGACTAGGCCCAAACTCAGGCTTTTACACTGGGTGGTCTACCTCTAGCTGTAGTGTTACTTGGCCTCGTATTCTGTACTGTATCTTGATCAGCCATCTCAAGACAATCACGGATAAAATGATCCAATGATTCAATTTAAAACAAGCCCTATCATTTAATCTACAATCACCTAGATGCCTTTTACCATAATGTTTAGATTCAGGTCTGTTAGGTCTCACACTCCCAACACTAGCTATCGAAGTAGTTGGAGCTTTGAAGCTTGACTGTTGTCTCACTTGATCTCTATTTGAATGTCCCAAAGATGCATTGGAATGATTAAACAAGTCTCAAAATTTCTTCGATGCAGACATATAAGATTTACTAGATGATCTCTTTCTCGAATCTCTTGCTTCAAAATTAGCTTTTCTCTTTTCTTTGTTGAGATCATTGGATTTACAAGCCCTTTCAACTAAAACAACAAATTCTTCGATTTCTAGAATCCAGTCTAATAGTTTTATATCTTCATTCAACTCATCAACAAATCGTTTACACATGATCTCTTCGGTAGAAACATATTCCCGAGCATACTTAAACATACAAATTCTCTTTCATATTCTGTCACAGTCATTTAACCCTGTTTTAACTTCAAAAACTCTTTATGTTTCTGATCCAGAAATCGCTGACTTATATATTTCTTTTGGAATTCAAATTGAAAGAACTACCAAGTAATCTGTTCTTTAGGAACCACATATATTAAGGTTTTCCACCAATGATACGCATTATCTCTCAGCAATGATACAACACACTTGATACATTCATCTGGTGTACAGGAAAATTCATCAAACACTCTAATCGTGTTCTCGAGAGCCCAAAACTCTTCAACCCCATGCTCACAAATCTTATCCATTGGTGGCTTACTCAATCAAATTGGATCTATCATTTATGACACAACTGGGACTTGTTAAGGAATAGGTGGGGGTGGAGGTTGTTGAGTAGTCAGATTCGTTCGGACAAACTCCATGAACCACTCATTCATCATTTTGAAGAAGGCTTGCTTAGCCTCTCCCTTGACTACTTGAAATTGGCCTAGAATCGGCCGGCGTTCCCCTTGAGCGGGAGGGGGCGAATTACTTGTAACATCATTAGCTATGGCTCAACCGGGATCTATTTGCTATACGAAAAACACATTTTAACTGTTAAGAATCATCACACTATTGTAGTTTATATATATGGCATGTATAGCTAGACTCTCACATGCTACGTTAGTCCTAGAGTCGACTAAACCGTAGGTCTGATACCAATAATTGTAACACCCCTAACCTGTATCCGTTTTCTGAATAGCGTTGCAAGGCATTACCATATAATACACCACATTCACATACATTTATGCAATCATACTCATAATCCATTCATCTCAATCACTTTTTCCCTTATAAGGTCCTAAGAGACCTTAAAACATGCTTAAAAGTGGTTCGGGACTAAACCGATAACATTCACAAACTTCGAGATACATAGAAAATTTTCCAACATTTAAGGGTCACACGCCTATTTGAACAGGTTGTGTGCCTCACACGACTACTAGACACGCCCGTGTCATAGGCCATGTGAAAATAGGGCATACATACTGACTTGCACCACACGTCCGAGGACACGTCCGTATGCTAGGCCGTGTGACATCTAAGGGGAGTTATTGACTTGGGTCACATAGCCGACCACACACCCATGTGCCAGCCTGTGTGTCACACACTGCCAGTAGACACGGCCATGTGTCTAGGCCATGTCAAAATTGTAGGGTATACTGACTTTAAATCGAAGGGTATCCCAAGGGACACACGGTCGTATAACATGACCGTGTGTCACACACGGCTGAGACACATGCCCATATGGACAAAAATAGGCCATTTGCAAAGCCAATTTGCCACCCTTTTCTCATGCACACCAAGCCATTAAAATAGTATCATTTCATCACATATATGGGCAACCAAAACATACCAAATCACAGATAATTCATATCATTTCATAATCAACCATTTCACTACTTAAATTCTCAACCACAAGCATGCCAAAACCATCAAACTTGAATAACTTCTAAATGCATTTCGTCATCATCATCTTATCACCTATTTCAAACTACAAGACTTAGCATTTCAATTTCACATAATCAAGTCACAACATACCATTATTCCAACTTAATACTCCCATTTACAACTAATTAAAATAACAACCATATAACTATACCAAATAAGCCAACATATAAGACATTATATACATCACATAAATAACTTATCAAACGCATAACTTAAGCCAACTTAAATGGCCAAATTCACACTTACATTTACAAGTCAAATCTCATGGATAAAATCAAGTCTCAAAACATACTATAATAACACTAGCCTATAAATGCCATATACGATATATACAAAACTCCAAAAGTACCAACAAGATGATCGATAGTGTCATGACGTATTCCCGACGATCCACGAGTCCGAGCTAGCTTCGATAATCTATAAAACATGAAAAGAACACACAAAGTAAGCTTTAAAAGCTTAGTAAGCCATATACAAACAAAGCTATCAAATGAATATTTGCATTTCAATTCAAATAAGTTTAATATTGCTAATACCATTCAAATTCATAAACCTTTTCATTGAACATATATTCAATGTCTTAATCAAGTTCATCAAATATTTCCCCTTTTCAATATTCGTATGAATTTTGTACGTACCTGGGTCACTTAGCTCATTCATATATTTTTTCTTGACTTGACTTTGCCTGTTGAACTATTCAGAATCATTAAGGATACCGAGAAATCACATAAGTTCGTACAATGCCATATCCTATATATGGTCTTACATGTTATCATATATCGATGCCAATGTCCCAAATAGGGTCTTACATGAAATCGATTAACGATGCCAATGTTCCAGACATGGTCTTACACATAATCTCAACACAATGCCAATGTCCCAGACATGGTCTTACATGTATTCACATCTCGGTAACCTAATGTAAAGACATTAGTAACCTATACTATTCCTAGGGTTCGTACGAGACTTTCAAATGTTGTAACTTCATCGATCCATGCTCATACTTGCTCGTTCAATATTCATAGCAATTCAATGATAATAAAACATATATAATTCAATTCAAATACATTTATTTGTATATGAATTGTAACAGCCCGATTTAGACCCTATTTGGAACTGTGGTTTTGGGACCACAAATTCGAGTAAAAAAATTTTTTTAAAATTATTTTCTGTGTTTATTATGTGTAAATTAATATTCGTGAAATTTTCGTGTTTTAATTTTATCGTTTGAGTGCCTGATTTAACAAAAAGGCTTAATCGCGTAAAATAGAAAATTTATGTTTTAGTTTGTAAGGGTTGGATTGTTGTTGTCTTCATTGCATGAGGTATTTAGGTTGCAATATTACCATATGAATTAGTGATGGATGGTTGTGGCCTTAACATATAAGTTTTATTTATTAATTAATAAAGGTTAAAAATGTAAAATGTTAAATAATATATATGTTATAATAAAAAATAAAATAAAAACATGCATTCATCTTTTTCCACCATGACCGAATGTTAAAAGAAAAGAGAAAGAATAAAGCTTTAGGATATTCAGCCATTTGATAGCTTGATTAAGGTATGTAACTAGCTCGATTTTTAATAATTTTGACGTTTTTGAGATCGTTGCAGTGTAATGTACAAAGCCCATGCTTGAATTTCTGACTTTGATGAATATTTTGAGTTATTCCATTGATAAATAATTGAGCTTTGTGATGTTAGTTGATGAATTATGAAAGATATGTTTTGGATTAATATGTTTTGTATTGGAATTTTTGATGAATTTGAGTAATTAGGGCTAAATTACAAAAATAATAAATTAAAGGACTAAAATGTGAAATAAATGAAATTTCTGAACTTGTATGAGCATAAAGAAGATTCGGCCTAAGCATGGTGTCTGCAAATTTTGTATGTTTTGTGTTTTGTGTAATTTGGACTGAATTGTAAAAAGTATAAAATGTCAGGGGAAAAATGGTAATTTTCCCATTTATGTGTTTTTGAACTAAATTGAATGGAATTATGTTTGAATGAGTTTAATGTGAATATGTTTACATCAAGAATTAAAGAAATCTGATTTGGATTGGGGAAAACCCAAAGTTGTTGAATAGTCATCTCACTCCGATTATCGTTGTTTGAGGTAAGTTTATAAGCAAATAGATGTTGTAAATTTTAAATAAATACGAGTTATATATGCTGGAATGAATTATGTGAAAGTATATATGTGGTTGATAAACCATAATTTATACATATTTTTACCCCATGCCTAACGCATTTATGGATGGTTTCTTCTTAGATTTGGTGAATTCGATGCTCCTAATCCTTTAATTTCATGTTTTATACTTAGGAGAACATAGGAGAGTAAAAAGAGTGAGAAACGAGCCAAAAACGAAGAAAATGGACCCACATGGGAAAACAACACGGGTTGGACTTCCTCACACAGGCGTGTCACACTGCCATGTCAATTTGGCAGGATCGAATCACGACTTACACGGGTGGATCACACGCCCGTGCCCATTTAACAGCCTTGACCACGGCCTTCAGTAATCACACACAGGCGTGTCCCTGCCAAACCCAAGTTTTTTCCAATTCGGAAAAGGCCAATTTTGAGGGCTCTTAGGCATTCCAAAGCCTATTTAAACACTTGATGAGGCACTTAGTAAAGGGCCTATTTAGCCTATTCCAAAGCCTATTCCAAAGCCTATTTAGCCTATTTTGAGTAGGAAGCAAAGTATTACTCAAGGAAAGCTGATCGATCCATCTCAAGAGCTGGATTCATCATCAAGACTGGAGATCTCCCTTCAAGTTCCTTCAGGAGTTTTGGGTTTTCTTATGTTTTGATATCTTTATGCTTTTGAGATGTTTTCTTTCATAAGTATGAACTAAACCCCTAAATACCTAAGGGGAATGAAACCTAAGACAGATCTTGTTATTATTATCTGAATTGTATGATAAATATTTAACTTGTTATTAATTATGTGTTCTTAATTCTTGTTTTGATATTCCAAGATATTGATTCAAGTTAAGCTCTTATTCAGAGGAGGAATAGACCCTGTCTAAGAGTAAATTTGTCATAATTAAGCGGAGTTGATTGCGTGCCTAGAGATAGAGTGAGAATATTTTTTTCCAGATTAGGGTGAAACCTAATAAGGGAATCTATAGATCGAGTTAATGAAATTCTAGGGTGTTAATTAGAAAGAGATTTCAATTATTCAACCTAAGGTTAGACATTATTAGTCTCGAGAGAGATAATAATATAACTTAGGGATTTCTACGGATCAAGTCAAATGAATAAATCGTCTGATTCAGAGTCAAATAACAAGTGAAGTCTCGGTGGATTTGTCTTTAGGTATTGTCTCAATCAATCGAATTTTCCCAAAAGTATTTTCCCAAGCTTTTCTTTCTGTGCATTCTTAGTTGGTAATTAGTTCAGACAACCAAACCTCTTAAATTTTAGGCTAGATAATAAAAAGGAAGTAAATACAAGTACTCATAGTTCCTTTGGGTTCAACAATCCGGTCTTGCTGAACTATACTACTGTTCGATAGGTACACTTGCCTTAATCGTGATAATAAGTTAGTTTCAAGAACGTTTCATCTATAAATCTTTAAAACCTATTACTAATATCACGCAGCAGTGGTAGCCGAATGTGTATATGCTTTAGAGATATGTTTTCGAATTCGATTTAACCGAGTTACGATGTCTGAAAGCCTCGTGTGAACATTAGGAATAGCTAGGATATATATGTCATGACATAGGATTTCTGATATGTGTTCTCGTGTAAGACCACTTCGGGGACGTTAGCATCATATGTGTTCTTGTGTAAGACCCTGTCTAGGACAATGGCATTGATATGTGATTACATGTAAGACCACGTTTGAGATGTTGGCATTGTACGATATACATGATTATCCGACTATCCTATTGACTTCTAAATGGTTCAGTGGGCAATAATAAGTTAAGACCGGACGAAAAATTGAGTTAAAAGGCTCAAGTATATATTCATATTAAGTTATGAGATTATGGTAAGTTGGATATTTGAATTGATGAAATAAATGTTACATGTTAACGTGAACTATATGTATGTGAAAGTATACATGTGGTCTAATGATGTATTCATGATGCAAATGAAAGTATATGCATACATGAAAATCTATAATTGGCCAAATGTTAAGTATATGTGACCTTGTAATTGTAATTTATGTGCATTCATATATGAATGAATATATTCAGCCAAGGGTATATATATATGATCTTAGAAGTGAAAAATAATTATTTTATTAACTACATGTGGATTCGATCCATTTAAATTTGATACATAGTTATATGTTTGATAAATGCATTTTTGCAAGTTTGAAAATGTTTATGAATATGATAGTATGATTCGATTTTGTTGTATTGAATTATAAATGTTATTGAGTTGTTAATTTGCTATTGACTTACTAAGCTAAGATAGCTTACTCTGTGTGTATGTTTGCCTCTGTTTTATAAATTTTGGAGTCAAGTTACGAGTTCGGGGATCGTCAGCAAAGTTTATCACAATATCGATTGTTTCGGTATTTTTTTATAAAGTTAAACTTAAACCTATGGCATGTATAAGGTAGCTTATGTTTATGTTTTATTTTGCGTTATGTAAATATGAGCCATGCAAAAATGGCTTATTTATTATGTTAAGTTTGGTTTTGATGTTTCAGCCATTATATATTTATATGTAAATCATGTTTGATATATTTGCTAATGGTGGTGAAGTTATGTGAAAGTATATGAGTATGGTATATTTTGTATGATGTGAAATTTGTGGTAGGATATTCTTGTTGAGTGATATGCATGATATATATAAGTGGGATGTATTAGGTAAATGGCTATGATTTGAAGTATTGGTAACCGGTTATGTGATGAAATAGATATAGATAATAATTATATGTTTTTGATCATTGGTTGTAAATGAGACTTTAAGCATAATGAATAGCTTGTGAAATGATCATGTCTTGATTCGACAAACAAGGTTAATTAGCATTCGGTTAATGTTAGATATGTAACACCCCGTACCCGAGACCATTGCCGGAGTCGGACACGAGGTGTTAACGGACTTAATTCATTTATTTACACAGTTCATTTTAAAATTTCCAGACAAGCTGGCTAACTGTGTCACTGTCACCTTAAAAATCATATCTAGAGTTCAAAAACTCAAAATCTGATTCCGTAAATTTTCCCTGAAACTAGACTCATATATCCATCTAAAAATTTTTTTCTAGAATTTTTGGTCGGACAAATTAGTACAGTTTATTAGTTAAAGTCTCCCCTATTTCAGGGTTCGACTACTCTGACCTTCATGCATTACGACTTAGATATCTCCCTGTACAAGACTTCAATACATATGTCGTTTGTTTCTTATGAAACTAGACTCAAAAAGGAATCCGTACATATAAAGCATGACTTCTAATTATCTCTGGTTAATTTATGGTAAATTTCCAAAGTCAGAACAGGGGATCCAGTAATCACTGTGGCCCTGTTTCACGAAAATTTAAACATCTCATAAAGTATGGCTCATATGGTTGTTTCGCTTCTTCCATATGAAAATAGACTCATCAAGGTTCGATTTCATAATTTATTCATTATTTAATTACATTCCTACTATTTTAAGTGAACTTTCCGATGCATATACGAAACATACCTTATCGTTTGGAATTTTATGAGCGTATTAATTGAAATTATTACAGCAAGATCGCTCACTTCCAAACCCAAGTATCTTCGGGATTTAGCCGGATATAACAACTCGCACAAATGCCTTCAGGTCTTAGCCCGGATATAACAACTCGCACAAATGCCTTCGGGTCTTAGCCCGGATATAATCACAAGCATAAATGCCTTCGGGACATAGCCCGGATATAGTAACCCGCACGAATGCCTTCGGATCTTAGTTCGGTTATCATCCGAATAATCATGCGCATATGTCCACAAATCATAACACATTTTTATTTCGTTTCCATTACTAGGACTCAGACACAAGGCACTTATCTACCATTACCATTTTCGGCTCATTAGATACATACAAAGAGCATGGTTTTGATTCGCAATATAACATGATCTAATCGAATCATAATCTAAGTTCCATTACTCGAAAACTTACCTCGGATGTTGTCGAGCGACTTCAACGGCTATTCGATCACTTTTTCCTTTCCCTTATCCAACTTTGATCCTCTAAGCTCTTGAGTTAAATCAAACAATTTGCTTCCCAATCAAACACAATCACATGGCATCCATATATATTTTAGAACCATTCTTAACATACTACTCATTTACAAAACAAAACACTCATATCACATTTATAAAACTACAAGCCGAATATACCTAAACTTACCTCACTTAAACATCAACCCTCAATTCATGTACATTCTCAAATAGAGTAATCCTTACTTGAACTATTAGCCAACTTCATCAAATGAACAATTTTACTTAAAGTGCCATATATATATCTACATAAGTGCTTAGATACCATGTTTCCAACAATTATTTCCTAGCTTAGTAGCCGAACCAATATTCAATAACAAACTCCTCTTTGATCAAATATATATATTCGGCAAGGACATGATAATTTATACTACATCAATTTTAAGCACATAAATTACTCAAACATAACCAAATTCACATTCGGTCTTGGCACATAATAAGGTAGCCGATTCTTTACCCTTAGCACCCAATGCTCAGATATGATTATTTGTATAGTTCAAACACTCATCTACCATCGTTCATCTAAATTTAACATGAACCAACAACCATATATCTCTTCCATTTTCTACCATGGCCGAATGCTCTAGCTACCACACCGTTTCAAATTTTGCCATGGGTTAAGCAAAGAACTTAATGACTAACTCACAAATGCTAAAAGAAAATCCAAGAATCATCAATCCACCATCACTTGTATCATTACAAAGCTTCACACTTAGCATGCTAATGACATCAACACAAATCCACCTTAGCCGAAACTTAACTCATACAAAACCTATCTTCAAACCATAAAATAGGTAGAATTTAACTAATCATCCAAATGGTGCATAAGTTTTTTTTTCAAGAATGGCATTGAACTTACCTTCCTCTTGCTATCCATCTTGGCCGAATTTCTTCCCTAAAGATTTTTCTTCCTCCTCTTTCTCTAGTCACGGAAATGGGGGAGTAAGGGTGAGACAACTTTGGTTTCTCCTCCCACTCACCTCATGTTTTATCATTCTTAATTCACTATTTTATTTTCTAAACTAATAATGCTAATAGAAAATTCATATTATCATCAATGAGCCATCCATGGCCGGCCACTACTCATTATAATTGGAAATTTTACATGCAAACCCATCATTCTTATAACATGCATTAATTGATCCTTATAGATTAACCTGTCACATTTTAAAAGTGCCACACATAAGTCCTATTAGCTGAATTCACATGCAATCGACTAAATCAAAGCTTAAAACTTTCACACATTCATATTCACACATTTTAGACAATAAATATCATATTCAAATACTTCGGTGATTCGGTTTAGCGGTCCCGAAACCGCTTTCCGACTAGGGTCAATTTAGGGCTGTCACAACTCTCCCCCACTTAAGAAATTTTTGTCCCCGAAAATCTTACCGGTAAATAGGTTTCGGTATCGTTCTTTCATGGAGTTCTCGGTGTCCCAAGTAGCTTCTTCGATCCTGTGTTTGAGCCATAACACATTTACTAACGGAACCCTTTTGTTTCTCAACTCTTTCACTTCACGAGCTAGGATACGAATCGGTTCTTCTTCATAACTCATATCGGCTTGAATCTCAACCTCGGAGGGGTTTATTACGTGCGAAGGATCAGATCTGTAACGTCGAAGCATCGAAACATGAAAAACATTGTGAATCCTTCGAGATCAGGGGGTAAAATCAATCTATATGCCACTAGACCAACTCGTTCAGATATTTCATACAGCCTTATGAACCTCGGACTCGGTTTGCCCTTACGGCCAAATCTGAGTATCTTTTTCCAAGGTGAAACTTTAAGAAACACTTTGTCTCCCACCTGATACTCCATATCTCTTCGTTTCAAATCCGCGTACGACTTCTGATGATCTGATGCTGCCTTCAGACTTTCACGAATTATTTTTACTTTCTGTTCAGCATCTTTAATCAAATCCACTCCGAAAATTTTACTTTCACCGAGCTCGGTCCAAAACAATGGTGTACGGCATTTACGACCGTACAAAGCCTCGTAAGGTGCCATCTTAATACTTGATTGAAAACTATTGTTGTAAGCGAATTCAATAAAAGGTAAATACCGCTCCCATAAACCACTAAACTTGAGGATACAACATCTCAACATATCCTCAAGTATCTGAACTATCCGCTCGGATTGACCATCGGTCTGGGGATGAAAAGCGGTGCTAAAATGCAACATGGTACCAAAGCTTCTTGCAATTTCTTCCAAAATCGCGAGGTGAATCTCGGATCTCTATCCGACACAATAGAAATAGGTACCCCGTGTAATCTTACAATCTGAGAAACATACAATTCAGCTAATTTATCCAATGAATAATCCGTACGTACGGGAATAAAATGAGCCGACTTAGTCAGTCTATCAACAACAACCCAAATCGCATCTTTCTTAGTTGCCGACAATGGCAACCCAGTTACAAAATCCATCGTGACTCGATCCCACTTCCATTGAGGTATCATGATCGGCTGAAGTAAACCTGTAGGCACTTGATGTTCCGCTTTCACTTGTTGACATATTAAACACTTCGAAATAAAATCGGAAATGTCTCGTTTCATACCATGCCACCAAAACTGACGTCTCAGATCGTTGTACATTTTCGTACTCCCCGGGTGAATTGACATTCGGCTACAATGAGCTTCGTTCAGAATCATCGAAATAAGTTCTGAATTTCTTGGAACACACAAACGACTTCTGAACCTCAAACAATCGTCATCGTCAATTTGAAACTCTGATTCCATGTTCGAAACACATTCTGCCCGTTTTGCAACCAATTTATCATCGACTTTCTGAGCTTCACGAATTTGATGAATCAACAATGGTTTGGCCTTTAATTCTGCTACTAACACATTGTCGGATAGAACAGACAAGTGTACATTCATCGCTCGTAAAGCAAATAGTGATTTACGACTTAAAGCATCCGCAACCACATTAGCCTTTCCCGGGTGATAGTCAATG
The DNA here is from genome assembly GCF_007990345.1 of Gossypium hirsutum. Taxonomy (NCBI): domain Eukaryota; kingdom Viridiplantae; phylum Streptophyta; class Magnoliopsida; order Malvales; family Malvaceae; genus Gossypium; species Gossypium hirsutum. The sequence continues at coordinate 39,766,955 of NC_053433.1, forward strand.
ACAAGCTCATAATCTTTTAACAACTCGAGCCAACGTCTTTGTCGCAGATTCAAGTCCCATTGAGTCATCAAATATTTGAGACTTTTGTGATCCAAATATACATGGCACTTCTCACCAAATAAGTAATGTCGCCATATTTTCAAAGCGAATACGATGGCAGCTAGTTCGAGATCATGGGTCGGATAATTTTTCTCATGTGGCTTCAATTGTCTCGACGCATAGGCCACAACTCGACCTTCTTGCATCAATACACAACCCAACCCAAGTAAGGATGCATCACTGTAGATGACAAACTCTTTGCCTGATTCAGGCTACACTAGCACTGGAGCTTCAGTCAAGTAAGTTTTTAGTTGATCGAAATTTTTCTGACATTTTTCTGACCATTCGAACTTAACATCTTTCTGAAGTAGCTTCGTCATTGGTGTGGCTATCATCGAGAAACCCTTTACAAACCGTCTGTAGTAACCGGCTAGTCCCAAAAAGCTTCGAACCTCAGTAATATTTCTCGGAGGCTTCTAGTTAAGTATGGCTGAAATTTTGCTCGGATCAACTCGAATACCCGATGCTGATACCACACGACCCAAGAAGCTAACCTCTCTTAACCAGAACTTGTACTTATTGAACTTAGCATATAACTGCTTATCCCGTAAAATTTGGAACACTAATCCCAGGTGTTCAGTATGATCAGTTTCATTTCTCGAATAGACCAAAATATCATCGATAAACACAACTACAAACCGATCCAAATACGGTCTGAAGATCCGATTCATCAAATCCATAAATTCCGCATGGGCATTTGTGAGCCCAAACGGCATCACTAAGAATTCGTAGTGACCGTATCTCGTTCTGAAATCAGTTTTCAGTATATCCGAATCTCGAATTCGCAACTGATAATAACCTGATCTCAAATCTATCTTTGAAAACATTGAGGCTCCCTTTAGTTGATCAAACAAATCGTCAATACGCGGTATCGGATATTTATTCTTTATTGTCACCTCATTCAGCTGACGATAGTCGATGCACAACCTCATGGTTCCGTCCTTCTTTTTCACAAACAATACTGGTGCACCCCAAGGTGAGAAACTTGGTCGAGCGAAACCTCTATCCATCAAATCTTGCAACTGAGCTTTCAATTCCTTCAATTCCGTTGGTGCCATACGATACGGAGCTATCAAAATTGGTGTAGTCCCAGGTACAAGCTCAATACCAAACTCTACCTCCCGAACAGGTGGTAAACCCGGTAATTCTTCGAGAAAAACATCCGGATTTTCACAAACCACCGGTACCGATTCAAGTTTCTTTTCTGGCTCTTTATTATCAAGTACGTATGCAAGATACGCTTCACACGCCTTTCTCACATATTTTTGAGCTAACATCGAGGATATTATTGTTGGCAATCCATTCAAGACAGTAGACTCAACTCGGATTATCTCATTATTTGCACACCTCAAATCAATAGTCTTACTTTTGCAATTTAGAACCGCATCATGCACGGTCAACCAATACAAATCGAGAATAACATCAAATTCATCAAACGGTAAAGGCATCAAGTCCGCCGAAAAACAGGAACCTCGAATTACTAGGGGACATTTCTTACACACCTTATCAACAAGCACACAATGACCCAAAGGATTCGACACTCTAATAACGAACTCAGTAGACTCAACAGGTAAAGTCTTACTAGATGCTAAAGTCTCACATACATAAGAACGAGTAGAACCAGGGTCAATCAATGCAATCACATTAGTATCAAAGAGAGTGAAAGTACCGGTAATAACATCTGGCGAGAAAGCATCCTCGCGTGCGCGAATAACATAAGCTCTAGCATGAGCACGAGCCTCAGATCTGGTTGTAGCATCTCTAGATCATCTCTGACCGCCACTAGCATTGCCCGTATTTGTAGATGGTCTACCCCGAGTAGTAGTAGCACCCGGTTTCCCACTCTGATTTACATTCTGTTCAGACAATCTCGGGCAATCTTTAATAAAGTGGTCAGCTGATCCGCACTTGTAACAGGAGCGGTCATGGAATCTACAACTCCCCGAATGCCATTTACCACAATACTGGCACTCCGTTCTGTCTCGACGATCATTTCTAACACTGGCGACCGAAGTGACTCGTGCACTCACAGGGGGTCGATCACGATCTCGTCTAGAAAAGCCCGAAGTGTCTCTAGATCGGCCTAAATCATCTCTAAATTTCTTTGATGAATGTTGAAAGGGCTTTCCCGAAGATCTCTTACAAAACTCCTTTCCTCCCATATCAGCTTTTCTTTTCTCCTTACTGAGCTCCTCGGCTTTGCAAGCTCGCTCGACAAGTACCACAAATTCTCGGATTTCTAAAATGCCAACATACAGCTTTATATCATCGTTCAGTCCATCCTCAAAACGTTTACACATCACAGCTTCTGAAGAAATGCATTCTCGAGCGTACCGGCTAAGCCTTACAAACTTTCTTTCATAATCAGTAACCGACATGGAACCTTGTTTAAGTTCAAGAAATTCGTTCCATTTTTTATCAATGAATCTCTGACTGATATACTTTTTCCAAAACTCGGTTTGGAAAAACTCCCAAGTTACTTGCTCTCTGGGCACAACAGAAATCAACGTATTCCACCAATAGTAGGCAGAATCACGTAGCAAGGAGATAGTACACTTTAGGCATATAGTACACTTTAGGCATTCATCGGGTGTGCAAGATAGTTCATCGAGTACCCGAATAGTGTTGTCCAACCAAAATTCAGCTTGCTCGGCATCATCACTGTCCGTAGATTTAAATTCAGTAGCTCTGTGTTTTCGGATTCTGTCAATTGGGGGCTTATTTGACCTTATTTGGTCAATTACCAGAGGTATTGTAGGTGCGGGGGTTGTATTAGTCGGGAATGGAGGTTGTGGAACTGCCGTATTAGTTCGAATGTATTGGTTGAACCAATCATTCATGACGCTATAAAAAGCTTGTCTAGCTTCATCATTCTGATTACTAGCAATAGGTTGAGAGTCCGCCGGCGCTGTCCCTTGTGCAGGAGTAGGCGCTACACTCTCAAGATCATCAACTACCGTTCGGTTGGGATCGGGATCCATTTCTATAAGTAAGCACATTTTTAACTGTCAGAAATCACCACACTATCAAATAAACACAAAATGGCATGTATAGTTAGACCCAAACGTATTACGGTAGTCCTAGAATCGACTAAACCGTGGCTCTGATACCAATAAAATTGTAACACCCCATACCCGAGACCGTTGCCGGAGTCGAACACGAGGTGTTAACAGACTTAATTCACTTATTCATACACAGTTCATTTTAAAATTTCCAGACAAGCTAGTTAACTGCATCACAGTCACTTTAAAAATCATATCTCGAGTTCCAAAACTCGAAAACTGATTCTGTAAATTTTTCCTAAAACTAGACTCATATATCCATCTACAAATTGTTTTCTAGAATTTTTGGTCGGGCCAATTAGTACAGTTTATTAGTTAAAGTCTCCCCTATTACAGGGTTTGACTACTCTGACCTTCATGCATTGCGACTTAGATATCTCCCTGTACAGGGCTTCAATACTTATGCCGTTTGTTTCTAATGAAACTAGACTCGAAGAGAAATTTTTAAATATAATACATGACTTCTAATTATCTTTGGTTATTTTATAGTGAATTTCCAAAATCAGAATAGGGGATCTAGAAATCGCTCTGGCCCTGTTTCACGAAAACTTAAACATCCCTTAAAATACGGCTCATATGATCATTTTGTTTCTTCCATATGAAAATAGACTCATCAAGGTTCGATTACATAATTTATTCGCTATTTAATTCCATTCCTACTATTTTTAGTGATTTTTCAAATTCACATTACTACTGTTGTTAGCATCTGTTTTTAAGGTAGACTATACCAATTTCATGATTTTCCATGGATCAACTAGCCATTTGTCGTACATAGCACTAAAATGATCGTGATTAACCATGCCAATGGCTAACCGTTACCAAGCATTTCCATTCCACTCAATGAACAATATACAAAATGATTATAATGCTATGCTCAAGATATATAAGCCATTTTCGCATGGTTATCCAAATTTATACAATACCAAAAGGTACATGACCAACAACAAAAGGGCAGTCCTATACATGCCATTTTCAGAGTTCAACTAAAAGAGTACCAAAAGGGCTTTGATAGTGTGGACGACTTCGACTTCGACTTCGACAATCCCGAGTCCGATAGCTGACGAACCAAAATCTATAAAACAGAGAATTAAAGAAACGGAATAAGCATTTAATGCTTAGTAAGTTTTGAATAATGAAATTAATTCGGCTAAGGTATAACATTCATATGGCTAAATGAATAACTTCATAAATGCACATTCTCATAATTATACTTACTTCACGCTTCAATCAATATATTCATACACAAGGTATCAAACCTAACTAAAGGCCGAAAATTTGTTAATCAATTGAACGAATACTATTTAAAAAGAATCAAACTTTCCGATGCATATACGAAACATACCTTATCGTTTGGAATTTTATGAGCGTATTAATTGAAATTATTACAGCAAGATCGCTCACTTCCAAACCCAAGTCTCTTTAGGATTTAGCCGGATATAACAACTCGCACAAATGCCTTCGGGTCTTAGCCCGGATATAGCAACTCGCACAAATGCCTTCGGGTCTTAGCCCGGATATAATCACTAGCATAAATGCCTTCGGGACATAGCCCGGATATAGCAACCCGCACGAATGCCTTCGGATCTTAGTCTGATTATCATCCGAATAATCATGCGCATATGTCCACAAATCATAACACATTTTTATTTCGTTTCCATTACTAGGACTCAGACACAAGGCACTTATCTACCATTACCATTTTCGGCTCATTAGATACATACAAAGAGCATGGTTTTGATTCGCTATATAACATGATCTAATCGAATCATAATCTAAATTCCATTACTCGAAAACTTACCTCGGATGTTGTCGAGCGACTTCAACGGCTATTCGATCACTTTTTCCTTTCCCTTATCCAACTTTGATCCTCTAGGCTCTTGAGCTAAATCAAACAATTTGCTTCCCAATCAAACACAATCACATGGCATCCATATATATTTTAGAACCATTCTTAACATACTACTCATTTACAAAACAAAACACTCATATCACATTTATAAAACTACAAGCCGAATATACCTATACTTACCTCACTTAAACATCAACCCTCAATTCATGTACATTCTCAAATAGAGTAATCCTTACTTGAACTATTAGCCAACTTCATCAAATGAACAATTTTACTTAAAGTGCCATATATATATCTACATAAGTGCTTAGATACCATGTTTCCAACAATTATTTCCTAGCTTAGTAGCCGAACCAATATTCAATAACAAACTCCTCTTTGATCAAATATATATATTCGGCAAGGACATGATAATTTATACTACATCTATTTTAAGCACATAAATTACTCAAACATAACCAAATTCACATTCGGTCTTGGCACATAATAAGGTAGCCGGTTCTTTACCCTTAGCACCCAATGCTCACATATGATTATTTGTATAGTTCAAACACTAATCTACCATCGTTCATCTAAATTTAACACGAAACAACAACCATATATCTCTTCCATTTTCTACCATGGTCGAATGCTCTAGCTACCATACCGTTTCAAATTTTGCCATGGGTTAAGCAAAGAACTTAATGACTAACTCACAAATGCTAAAAAGAAAATCCAAGAATCATCAATCCACCATCACATGTATCATTACTAAGCTTCACACTTAGAATGCTAATGACATCAACACAAATCCACCTTAGCCGAAACTTAACTCATACAAAACCTATCTTCAAACCATAAAATAGGTAGAATTTAACTAATCATCCAAATGGTGCATAAGTTTTTTTTTTCAAGAATGGCATTGAACTTACCTTCCTCTTGCTATCCACCTTGGCCGAATTTCTTCCCTAAAGATTTTTCTTCCTCCTCTTTCTCTAGTCACGGCAATGGGGGAGTAAGGGTGAGACAACTTTGGTTTCTCCTCCCACTCACCTCATGTTTTATCATTCTTAATTCACTATTTTATTTTCTAAACTAATAATGCTAATAGAAAATTCATATTATCATCAATGACCCATCCATGGCCGGCCACTACTCATTATAATTGGAAATTTTACATGCAAACCCATCATTCTTATAACATGCATTAATTGATCCTTATAGATTAACCTGTCACATTTTAAAAGTGTCACACATAAGTCCTATTAGCTGAATTCACATGCAATCGACTAAATCGAAGCTTAAAACTTTCACACATTCATATTCACACATTTTAGACAATAAATATCATATTCAAATACTTCGGTGATTCGGTTTAGCGTTCCCGAAACCACTTTCCCACTAGGGTCAATTTAGGGCTATCACAGGTGTGGTCCTAGGTATAAGCTCGATGCCAAACTCTACCTCTCGAACAGGTGGTAACCCCGGTAATTCTTCGGGAAAAACATCCGGATATTCACAAACCACTTGTACCGATTCAAGTCTCTTTTCTGACTCTTTATTATCAAGTACGTATGCAAGGTACACTTCACACCCCTTTCTCACATATTTTTGAGCTAACATCGAGGATATTATTGTTGGCAATCCATTCAAAACAGTAGACTCAACTCGGATTATCTCATTATTTGCACACCTCAAATCAATAGTCTTACTTTTGCAATTCACAACTGCATCATGTACGCTCAACCAATCCAACCCGAGAATAATATCAAATTCATCAAACGGTAAAAGCATCAAGTCAGCCAGAAAACAGGAGCCTCGGATTATTAAGGGGCATTTCTTACACACCTTGTCGACAAGCACATAACGACCCAAGGGATTCGACACTCGAATTACGAACTCAGTAGACTCAACAGGTAAAGTCTTACTGGATATTAAGGTCTCACATATATAAGAATGAGTAGAACCAGGGTCAATCAAAGCAATCACATTAGTATCAAAGAGAGTGAAAGTACCGATAATAACATCTAGCGAGGAAGCATCCTCGCGTGCGCGTATAGCATAAGATCTAGCAGGAGCGCGAGCCTCAGATCTGGTTGTAGCATCTCTAGATCCTCTCTGACCGCCATTAGCGTTCCCCGCATTTTTAAATGGTCTACCTCGAGCAGTAGTAGCACCTGGTTTCCCACTCTGATTTACGTTCTGTTCAGACAGTCTCGGGCAATCTTTAATAAAGTGGTCAGCTGATCCGCACCTATAACAGGAGCGGTCATGGAATCTACAACTCCCCGAATGCCATTTACCACAATACTGGCACTCCGTTCTGTCTCGACGATCATTTCCAACACTGGCGACCGAAGTGACTCGTGTACTCACAGGGGGTCGATCACGATCTCGTCTAGAAAAGCCTGAGGTGTCTCTAGATCGGCCTAAATCATCTCTAAATTTCTTCGATGACTGTTGAAAGGGCTGTCTCGAAGATCTATTACAAAACTCCTTTGCTCCCACATCAGCTTTTCTTTTCTCCTTACTGAGCTTTTCGGCTTTGCAAGCTCACTCGACAAGTACCACAAATTCTCTGATTTCTAAAATGCCAACATACAGCTTTATATCATCGTTCAGTCCATCTTCGAAACGTTTACACATCACAGCTTCTGAAGAAATGCATTCTCGCGCGTACCGACTAAGCCTTACAAACTTTCGTTCTTAGTCAGTAACCGACATGGAACCTTGTTTAAGTTCAAGAAATTCTTTCCATTTTTTATCAATGAATCTCTGACTGATATACTTTTTTCGAAACTCGGTTTGGAAAAACTCCCAAGTTACTTGCTCTCTGGGCACAACAGAAATCAACGTATTCCACCAATAGTAGGCAGAATCACGTAGCAAGGAGATCGTACACTTTAGGCATTCATCGGGTGTGCAAGATAGTTCATCAAGTACCTGAATAGTGTTGTCCAACCAAAATTCAGCTTGCTCGGCATCGTCGCTATCTATAGCTTTAAATTAAGTAGCCCCGTGTTTTCGGATTCGGTCAACTGGGGGCTTATTTAACCTTATCTGGTCAGTTCCCGGAGGTATTACAGGTGCACGGGTTGTATTAGTCGGGAATGGGGGTTGTGGAACAGCCGTATTAGTTCAAATGTATTGGTTTAACCAATCATTCATCACGCTATAAAAAGCCTGTCTAGCTTCATCATTCTGATTACTAGCAATAGGTTGAGAGTCCACCGGCGCTGTCCCTTGTGCAGGAGCAGGCGCTACACTCTCAAGATCATCAGCTACCGGTCGGTTGGGATCGTGATCCATCACTATAAATAAACACATTTTTAACTGTCAGAAATCTCCACACTATCAAATAAACACATAATGGCATGTATAGCTAGACCCGGACGTATTACGTTAGTCCTAGAATCGACTAAACCGTGGCTCTGATACCAATAAAATTATAACGTCCCGTACCCGAGACCGTTGCCGGAGTCGGACACGAGGTGTTAACGGACTTAATTCATTTATTTACACAGTTCATTTTAAAATTTCTAGACAAGCTAGCTAACTGTGTCACTGTCACCTTAAAAATCATATCTCAAGTTCTAAAACTTGAAATCTGATTCCGTAAATTTTTCCTGAAGCTAGACTCATATATCCATTTACCATTTTTTTTCTAGAATTTTTGGTTGGGCCAATTCGTACATTTTATTAGTTAAATCTCCCCTGTTTCAGGGTTCGACTACTCTGACCTTCATGCATTACAACTTAGATATCTCCTGGTACAGGGCTTCAATACATATTCCGTTTGTTTCTAATGAAACTAGACTCAAAAAGGAATCCGTACATATAAAGCATGACTTCTAATTATCTCTGGTTAATTTATGGCAAATTTCCAAAGTCAGAATAGGGGATCCAGTAATCGCTCCGGTCCTGTTTCACAAAAGCTTAAACATCTCATAAAGTACGGCTCATATGGTTGTTTCGCTTCTTCCATATGAAAATAGACTCATCAAGGTTAGACTGCATAATTTATTCATTATTTAATTACATTCCTACTATTTTTAGTGAATTTTCAAACTTACATCACTGCTGCTGTCAGCATCTATTTTAAGGTAAATTTCACCTATTTCATAGTTTCCATGATTCAACTAGCCATTTGACATACATAGCACCAAATATGATCATGATTAACCATTCCAATGGCTAATCATTGCCGAGCATTTCCGCACCTCTCAAAAACCATATATATACAAAATGATTTTAATACTATGCTCAAAATATTTAAGCCATTTTCGCATGGCTATCCGAATATATATACACATTACCAAAGGTACTTGAGTAACAACAAAGGTTAGTCCTATACATGCCATTATCAATGTTTAACTAAAAGAGTACCAAAAGGGCTTAGATAGTGTGGACGACTTCAACTTCGACAATCTCGAGTCCGATAGCTGACGAACAAAAATCTATAAAACAGAGAATTAAAGAAACGGAATAAGCATTTAATGCTTAGTAAGTTTTGAGTAACGAAATTATTTACGACTAAAGTATAGCGTTCATATGACTAAATGAATAATTTCATATACGCACATTCTCAAAATCATAATTTCTTCATGCTTCAACCGATATATTCATACACAGGATATCAAACCTAACTAGAGGCCGGAAGCTCGTTAATCAATTGAACGAGTACTATTTGAAAGGAATCAACCTTTCCGATGCATATACGAAACATACCTTATCGTTTGTATTTTATGAGCATTTTAATTGAAATTATTACAGCAAGATCGCTCGCTTCCAAACCCAAGTATCTTCGGGATTTAGCCGGATATAGCAACTCGCACAAATGCCTTCAGGTCTTAGCCCGGATATAGTCACTAGCATGAATGCCTTCGGGACTTAGCCCGGATATAGTCACTAGCACAAATGCCTTCGGGACTTAGCCCGGATATAGTAACTTGCACAAATGCCTTCGGGACTTAGCCCGGATATCATCCGAATAATCAAGCACATATACCAATAAATCATGACACATCCATATTTCATTATCATAACTAGAATTCAAACACAAGACGCTTATCAACCATTACCATTTTCGGCTCAACAGCCACATACAAAGAGCATGATTTTGATTTGCTTTATAACATGATCTCTATATACATTCGGCTACCCGTCATAGGTATAAACTAATCACCTCAATATACAATTCAAGTAGAATCATTATATCACCGTTTATTTGTTATGCTTATATGTCATGACTTAATCAAATCATAAACTAAGTTTCATTACTCAAAAACTTACCTCGGATGTTGTCGAACGATTTCAACGGCTATTCAACCACTTTTTCCTTTCCCTTATCCAACTTTGATCCTCTAAGCTCTTGAGCTAAATCAAACAATTTACTTCCCAATCAAACACAATCATATGGCATCCATATACATTTTAGAACCATTCTTAACATACTTACTACTCATTTACAAAACAAAATACTCATATCACATTTATAAAACTACAAGCCGAATATACCTATACTTACCTTACTTAAACATCAACCCTCAATTTCTTTGACATAGCACATTCCCGAAAATGATAAGGCAATATAACAGCCTTTAATCCAACCTATAATTCATACATATCACATTCCAAGCATTCGCTCTATTCTATCACTTAACATACAAACATTACTCAATAACTTTCTAGTTCAAATTCGGCAATTACACCAATTCACTAGATGATTTATTATTATTATTGTTCATTTATTCAAACTACTTACAAATACCTTAAACTAGCTCAATTAACAACCATTTTCTACCTGTCACGTTTACTCTACTTGAACCGAATGCACATAAAGTCCTTGGCCGAAACTCACTAAACACAAATCAGCCATAATCTTGTATTTAACTTGAGCATAACCTTATTTACCTTCCAAAAATCATAAAAATATCAAACTCTTAATATTTATGTGCAAAGCCGAATCTTAATATGATCCAACCTCCAACTCATTCATTTCAATCACTCACACGGCATTTGTTCAATTCATTAGACAAATCTATGTTTGGTCATTGTACTCATGAACATTAGAATTTATCATTTGACTAACTAAAACCCTTCTCTTCAACAATTCTTCATAAAACATAAAAACCATAACCCAATCTCATCCTTTAATAACTAAAATCGAATGCTCAAACCATCTCCAAGATTTTCATAATTTTGACATGGGTTATGAAAGAAACTAGCTAATTAACTACAAACAAGCTTAAAGTTTAAAGAAAATCTAACACAAATGACTAACCTCCCTTAAGCTCCAAGTGACCGAACCTCCTCTTCTTTCTTCCTTCAATTCACGGCAATGGAGGAGCATGGATGAAATAACTTTGTTTTTATCACCCTCCCTTTTCATTACTTTATTACCAACCTTTTATTTTATTATTTTTAACATAACACATTAACACAAAATGTTTATAATATGTTTAACCCATTGCATGGCCAGCCATTACCTAAAGTTTTGGGTAATTTGACATGCAAGGACAAGCATTTTCTAACATGCATCAATAGGCCACTTTAACTTTTGCCTAGCACATTTCTAAATTTTCTCACACAAGTCCTATTTAATAAAATTCACTTACAATTAACAAAATTCAAACATGAAATTTTCACACATGCTTATATACATATAATAAGCATCAAATATGACGGTTAATTATTTTTATGACTCGGTTTTGTGGTCCCGAAACCACTTTCCAACTAGGGTCACATTAGGGCTGTCACAAGATAATTGGGGAAACATGTATTTCTGATTTGAAAGTGGGTTGTTTTGGCTTATAAGATTAAATTATTATACATATATGTTTTTGTGTATTCGATTATGTATTAGTTTAATAATTATACATTAGTTAAGATATATTTGTAATATGTTTTACATGACATAAATTTTGGCTATATGTATATTTATGTACTTAGCCGAATATGTGATCATTGAATTAGTCTTGAATATGATCTTTGTTACATTGCATGATAAGTAATATTAGCATGCTTAAATTCCGTTTTGGTATGTTAAAGTATTAGACAAATAGTTGCTATGTATTATGCATAAATATATATTTATGATGCATTGATGTGAAAGACAAAATATGTTTGATTTATTGGTTTAGTTCTTTGAAATGTTTAGGCATGTAAAATGATTGAATAAAGCTGAAAGTGGACAATTGTTAAAGCATAAGTATTAAGCATATTTGTATTCGGTTAAAGCTTTAGAAATTGACCATATAAATAGTAACTTGTGCTTTTATTAAATAAGATGGTTTGATGCAAGTTTAGTAAGTGGCTTTGTTAATTGTGCTATAAATATTAAATATATGTTATATGACATTTTTGTGTGTATAGATGAATGTCCGAAAGATGTGTCTCGTTAGGTAATACCTCGTAGCCCCATTTCAGCGATGGATATGGGTTAGGGGTGTTACATTTGATTGGTATCAGAGCTACAATTTAGTCGATTCTAGGACTAACGTAGCGTGTGTGTGTCTAGCTATACATGCCATATGTTATACTATGATAGTGTGATAACTCCTGACATTTAAAATGTGTTTTTGTATAGTAAATGGATCCCGATTGAGCCGTAGCTGATGATATTGAGAGTATAGCGCCTGCTCCCGTGCAAGGGACAGCGCCGGTTGATTCTGACCGACTTCGAGTAACTAAGAGGGAGAGGCTAAACAAGCCTTTTACCAAATGATGAATGATTGGTTTACTCAGTATATCTGGACAAATCCAGCTGCACAACAACCTCCACCCACGACTAATCCTCCTCCGATACCTATTATACCTCAAGTGATTGATCCGTTGAGATTACATAAGCCCCTTGTTGATAAAATTAGAAAACATGGGGCTGAGGAATTCAGAGCCACTGATGATGATGGTGCTAAGAGAACTGAATTCTAGCTTGATAATACTATCTGCATGTTTGATAAATTATCTTGTAACCCTGTTGAGTGTTTAAAATGTGCCATATCCTTGCTACGAGACATCGCATATCACTGGTGGAATACATTAGTATCAGTGGTTCTGAAAGAACGAGTGACCTGGGAGTTCTTTCAGACTGAGTTCCGTAAGAAATACATCAGCCAGAGATTTATTGACCAGAAATATAAAGAATTTCTGGATTTGAAATAGGGTCATATGACCGTGACAGAATATGAGTGGAAATTCGCGAGACTCAGTCGATATGCCCGAGAGTGTGTTTCGACTGAAGCTATAATGTGTAAAATATTCAAAGATGGGTTGAATAAAGACATTAAACTGCTAGTTGGCATACTTGAAATAAAAGAGTTCATAGTACTAGTTGAGCGAGCCTACAAAGCCGAAGAGCTCAGGAAAGAGAAATGAAAAGTTAACTTTGAAGCTAGAGATTCACGTAAGAGATCATCGAGTAAGTCAGTTCAGTCATCATCAAAGAGATTTCGAGATGATTCTAACCATTCAAAGGCTAATGCGGGTTATACTAGACGTGATCGGGATAGACCACCTGTGAGTTCAAAAGCTACCTCAGTAGCTAGTGTTGGTAATGTTAGATCAAATCAACCGAAGTGTAAAAATTATGGTAAACATCATCCCGGTAGTTGTAGATTGCTTGATCAGGCCTATTTTAAATGTGGATCGATGGATCATTTCATTCGTGAATGCCCTGAGTTAGCTGAACAAAACACAGTACAAAATGCGAGACCGAGTAACATGTCAGCTCGAGGTAGACCACCCAAAAATATGGGTAATGTGAGTAGCAGCCAGAGAGGAACTAAAGACACAGCAGTTCAATCTAAGGCTCGCGCACCTGCCAGAGCTTATGCCATTCGCGCACGCGAGGAGGCTTCATCCCCCGATGTTATTACTGGTACATTCACTCTCTATGATACTAGTGTAATTGCATTGATTGATCTTGGTTCGACCCATTATTATGTGTGTGAGACTTCAGTATTCAGTAAGACTTTGCCTATTGAGTCTATTGGGTTTGTGATTAGAGTATCAAACCCCTTAGGCCGTTGTGTTTTGTTTGACAAAGTGTGTAAGAATTTTCCTTTGATGATTCGAGATTCGTGTTTTCCGGCTGATTTGATGTTGTTTCCATTTGACGAGTTCGATATAATTCTAGGTATGGACTGGTTGACTTTGCATGGTACTGTCATAAACTGCAAAACAAAGACTATTAATTTACGGTGCTAGAATCATGCGATTATTTGGATTGAATCTAATGATCTGAATGGTTTACCGGCAGTGATATCTTCGATGGTAGCTCAGAAGTATGTGAGAAAAGGTTGTGAAGCTTACTTTGCATATGTGCTTAATAGTAAAGTAACCGAAAGAAAGATTGAATCAGTACCAATTGTGTGCAAGTATCCGTATGTGTTTCTCGAAGAATTTTCGAGTTTGCCACCTATTTGAGAAGTAGAGTTTGGTATCGAGTTAGTGCTTGGGATAACTCCAATATCAATAGCTCCGTACAGAATGGCACCTACTGAATTAAAATAATTGAAAGCTCAGTTGCAAACGTTGACAGATAGAGGTTTTGCGCGACCTAGTTTCTCTCCCTGAAGTGCACCAGTTTTATTTGTGAAAAAGAAAGATGGAACTATGAGAATGTGTATCGACTATAAACAGCTCAATAAAGTGACTATAAAGAATAAATTTCCATTGCCACGGATTGATGACCTGTTCGATCAACTGAAAGGGGCTACAATGTTTTCAAAGATAGATTTGAGATCAGGCTACTATCAGTTGCGAGTTAAAGACTCCGATATGTCGAAAACTACTTTTCGAACGAGGTACAAAGACTACAAGTTTCTGGTTATGCCTTTCGGACTTACTAATGCACTGCTGTTTTCATGGATTTGATGAATTAGATCTTTAAACAGTATTTAGATTGATTTGTGGTTGTGTTCATATTGATCTACTCCTGTGATGAAACTGAGCATGCCGAACATCTGAGACTTGTGTTACAGACTTTACGAGATAAACAGTTGTATGCAAAATTCAATAAATGTGAGTTCTGGTTTTGTGAAGTCAGTTTTCTGGGGTATGTTGTATCAGAATCAGGTATTCGGGTTGATCTGAGTAAAATTTCAGCCATACTTGATTGGAAACCTCCGAGAAATGTTTCTGAAGTCCGAAGTTTTCTGGGACTTGTTGGTTACTATAGACGGTTCGTGAAAGGTTTCTCTATGATCGCAACCCCGATGACGAAACTATTAAATAACGACATTAAGTTTGAGTGGACAGAAAAGTGCGAAAAATTGTTTGATCAGTTGAAAGCCCGTTTGATCGAAGCTCTAGTACTAGTTCAGCTAGAATCGAGTAAAGAATTTTTTATTTATAGTGGTGCATCTTTGAATGGTTTGGGCTATGTTTTGATATAGGAAGGAAAAGTTGTAGCTTATGCCTTGAAACAGTTAAAGCTGCATGAAAAGAAGTATCCGACACATGACCTGGAATTGGCAGCTATTGTGTTTGCATTGAAAATATGGAGTCACTATCTGTTCGGTGAGAAATGTCACGTTTATACTGATCACAAAATTTTGAAGTACTTGAAGACTCAGAAAGATCTGAATTTGAGACATCGACGATGGTTAGAGTTGCTAAAAGATTACGAACTTGTGATTGATTACCATCCGGGAAAGGCTAATGTTGTTGATGATGCTTTAAGTAGAAAATCACTATTTGCTTTGCGTGCAATGAATGTGCATATGGCTATGTCTTATGATGGTTTGATAATAGCTGAATTAAAAGCATGACCGTTATATATTCAACAGATTTGTGATGCTTAGAAACTTGATAATGATTTGTTAGCAAAACAGGGCCAATGTGATTCGAATGTTTATTCAGTATTTTGAGTTGATGTTGAGGGTTGTCTGAGGTTCAAAAACCGAATATGTATTCCGAGAAATCCAGAGTTGATTTAGATAATTTTGAATGAAGCTCATAATAGTCGATTATCTGTTCACCCGAGTAGTACGAAAATGTATAATGATCTGAATTAGCTTTACTGGTGCATGGTATGAAACGAGACATTTCTAACTTTGTTTCTAAATGTTTAGTCTGTCAGCAAGTAAAAGCTGAGTATCAGGTACCTTCTGGATTGCTTCAATAGATCATGATACCTGAGTGGAAATGGGACAGAGTCACGATGGATTTTGTATCCGGTTTACCATTGACACCAAGCAAGAAAGATGCGATCTAGTTGTTGTGGATAGATTGACTAAATCGGCTCATTTTGTCCCGATTCGCACAGATTACTCGCTTGATAAGCTAGTTAAATTGTATGTTTCTCAAATTGTGAGATTGCATGGAGTACCTATTTTTATTGTTTCGAATAGAGATTCGAGGTTTACATCGCTGTTTTGGAAGAAACTGCAAGATGCACTAGGGACCAAACTGCATTTTAGCACTGCTTTCCAGCCATAAACAGATGATCAGTTCAAATGAATCATTCAGATACTTCAGGATATGTTGGGATGTTGTATTCTCGAGTTTGAAGGTACATAGGAACGATACTTGCCTCTAATTGAATTTGCGTACAATAATAACTTTCAATCGAGTATCAAAATAGCACCTTACGAGGCTTTGTACGGTCGTAAATGTTGTACACCATTGTATTGGACCGAGCTCAGTAAAAATAAGTTATAAGGGGTCGATTCGATCAGAGAGACTGAACAGAAAGTAAAAGTGATCCGCAAAAGTCTGAAAACAGCGTCAGATTGTCAGAAATCGTATGCGGACTTGAAATCAAAAGATATAGAGTTTCAGATAGGGGAAAAAGTATTTTTAAAAGTCTCACCATGGAAGAAAATTCTCAGATTTGGTTGTAAAGGAAAATTGAGTCTGAGATTTATTAGACCTATGAGATTATTGAGCGTATGGGGCCAGTTGCGTACAGACTGTTGTTGCCCCCTGATTTAGAAAGGATCCATAATATATTTCATGTGTTGATGCTTTGTATATATCGATCTGATCCCTCACATGTGATTAATCTGTCAGAGATTGAAATTAAGTCTGATATGACATATGAGGAAGAAACGATTTGTATTCTAGCTTGCGAAGTTAAAGAATTGCAAAATAAGAAAATTTCGTTATTGAAAGTGCTGTGGCATAAAGATGTAGTTGAAGAGGCAACATGGGAGCCAGAAGATGAAATGAAAGAACATTATCCAAACCTATTCACCGGTAAGATTTTCAGGGACGAAAATCCCTAAGGGGGAGTTATAACAGCCTAATTTAGACCCTATTCAGAACGGTGGTTTCGGGACCACGAATCCGAGTCATAAAATTTTTTTAAAAATTATTTTCTGTCTTTATTATGTGTGAATTAATATCCGTGAAATTTTCGTGCTTTAATTTTATCTTTTAAGTGCCCAATTTAATAAAAGGGCTTAATCACGTAAAATGGAAAATTTATGGTTTAATTTATAAGGGCCGAATTGGTGTTGTCTTCATTGCATGAGGTATTTAAGTTGCAATATTACCATATGAATTAGTGATGGACGGTTGTGGCCTTAATATATAAGTTTTAGTTATTAATTAATAAAGGTTAAAAATGTAAAATGTTAAATAATATATATGTTATAATAAAACATAAAATAAAAACATGCGTTCATTTTTTTCCACCATGACCAAATGTTAAAAGAAAAGAGAAAGAATAAAGCTTTAGGGTATTCGGCCGTTTGATAGCTTGATTAAGGTATGTAACTAGCTCAGTTTTTAATAATTTTTACGTTTTTGAGATCGTTGTAGTGTAATGTACAAAGCCCATGCTTGAATTTCTGATTTTGATGAATATTTTGAGTTATGACATTGATGAATAATTGAGCTTTATGATGTTAGTTGATGAATTATGAAAGATATGTTTTGGATTAATATGTTTTGTATTGGAATTTTTGATGAATTTGAGTAATTAGGGCTAAATTGCAAAAATAATAAATTAAGGGACTAAAATGTGAAATAAATGAAATTTATGGACTTGTATGAGCATAAGGAAGATTCGGCTTAAGCATGATGTGTGCAAATTTTGTATGTTTTGTGTTTTGTGCAATTTGGACTAAATTGTAAAAAGTGTAAAATGTCAGGGGCAAAATGATAATTTTCCCATTTATGTGTTTTTGGACTAAATTGAATGGAATTATGTTTAAATGAGTTTAATTTGAATACGTTTAGATCAAGAATTAAAGAAATCAGATTTAGATCGGGGAAGAACCAAAGTTGTTGAATAATCGTTTCGCTTCGATTATCGTTGTTCGAGGTAAGTTTATATGCAAATAGATGTTGTAAATTTTAAATAAATATGAGTTATATATGCTGAAATGAATTATATGAAAGTAGATATGTGGTAGCCGAATGTGTATATGCTTTGGAGATATGTTTACGAATTCGATTTGACCGAGTTACGACATCCGAAAGCCCCGTATGAACCATAGGAATAGCTAGGATATATATGTCATGAAATAGGATTTCGATATGTGTTCTCGTGTAAGACCATGTCTGGGACATTGGCATCGATATGTTTTCTCGTGTAAGACCCTGTCCGGGATAGTGGCATCGATATGTGATTACATGTAAGACCACGTTTGGGACGTTGGCATTGTACGATAGGTGTGATTATCCGAATATTCTATTCAATTTCGAATGGTTCAATATTCGAATATCCTATTCAATTTCGAATGGTTCAACGGGCAATAATAAGTTAAGACCGAATAAAAAATTGAGTTAAAAGGCTCAGGTATGTATTCATACTAAGTTATGAAATTATGGTAAGTTAGATGTTTGAATTGATAAAATAAATGTTACATGTGTGACAGCCCTAAATTGACCATAGTCAAAAAGTGGTTTCGGGACCGCTAAACCGAGTCACCGAAGTATTTGAATATGATATTTATTGTCTAAAATATGTGAATATGAATGTGTGAAAGTTTTAAGCTTCGATTTAGTCGATTGCATGTGAATTTAGTTAATAGGACTTATGTGTGACACTTTTGAAATGTGATAGGTTAATCTATAAGGATCTATTAATGCATGTTGTAAAAATGATGGGTTTGCATGTCAAATTTCCATTTATGATAAGTAGTGGCCGGCCATGGTATGGGCTATTATTGACAATAAGTATTTTTCTATTAACATTTTTAGTTTACAAAATAAAATAATGAATTAAGAATAATAAAACATGAGGTGAGTGGGAGGAGAAACCAAAGTTGTTTCATCCTTGCTCCTCCATTGCCGTGACTTGAGGGAGGAAGAAGAAAAGAATTCTCTTGTTTCATGTTCGGCTTGGTTGATGTTTAGGAAGAGGTAAGTACTTTGAAATTCTTAAAAATTTATGCATAAATCAGGTGATTAGTTCAAGTTCTATTCATTCCATGGATTAAGTTTTGGTTGTTTGGAGGTTTGATATTCGGCCAAGTAGTTGAAGCTCTTAGTACATATATTTCTTTTCTTTTTTTGAAGGTTGAAATTGGTTTGTTCATAGGGAGGTGCCGAATGTGGCCATTGAAGGGTCTTAATGAACAATATGTGTGGCTTGGGTTTATAACATTCAGTTAAGGAATTTTGTGTGCTAGCAAGTTTGGTTTAATATATAGATGTAAATCACCTTGTAATTGATAATTTGAAGAGTAGGAAATGGAAAATTAAAATGATGTTGGGTAAATTTTTAGTTTAGTTGTGCTTAAGCATTCGGTATTAATGTTGATATTGGCTATTAATATGAACAAGATAGAAAATCGGTTATAGATGTGATTGAGTAATTCGGGTCTCTGTCTGAAATAATCGATAACGGTACCCAGTGTAATCTCACAATCTTAGATATATACAAATCGGCCAACTTGTCAAGTGAATAATCTGTCCTTACCGGATTAAAATGAGTCGACTTTTCAATTTATGAACCACAACCCATATAGTGATTCAATGTTAATCCTGTCACGAAGTCTATAGTGATTCTGTCCTACGTCCATTCGGGGACCATCACATACTTCTTTGACTTGTTGACATATCAAGCATTTCGATACAAATTCAGAGATGTCTCTTTTCATGCCGTCCTACCAGTACATTTTCTTCAAATTATTATACATCTTGGTACTTCCCAGATGAATAGACAAACGGGTATCATATGCCTCTTGCAAGATTTTTCAAATAATTTCATCGTCCCTTGGCATGCAAACTCTGTCTCTGAGCATCAAGCATCCATCAAGACTAATCTGAAAATATGATTCATTGCCCGACTCATATTGAGCTCTTTTAGCTGGAAGATCACTATCATTAGTTTGAGCATCATAAATTTCCTGAAGAAATATCGGCCTAGCCCTTGACTCTCCCAAAACTGAACCATCATTAACCAACACCAATCGAGCATCCATGGCCTTCAGTGCAAACAAAGATTTTTTGCTTAACGTGTCGGCGACCACATTCGCCTTTCTTGGGTGATAATCAATGATCAGCTCTTAATCTTTAGTTAGTTCTAACCATCTCCACAGTCTTAGATTCAATACTTTTTGAGTCATCAAATACTTCAAACTCTTGTGGTTTGTGAATATACGACAGGTCTCACCATATAAATAATGCCTCCAAATTTTCAAGGCAAAAATAATAGCAGCAAGCTCTAAGTCATGCGTCGGATAATTATTATCGTGTGGCTTCAACTGCCATGAAGCATAGGCTATCACTTTGCCATCTTGCATAAGCACACAACCTAGTCCATTTAAAGACGCATCACTGTAGACCACAAACTCTTTTCCTGGCTCAGGCAATACTAAAACAGGAGCTTCAGTCAATAATTTCTTCAACTTCTTGAAACTCTGCTTACACTTTTCTGTCCATTCAAACTTCACGTCTTTCTATAGTAACCTTGTTATTGGAGTCGCTATCATGGAGAATCCTTTCACAAATCTTCGGTAGTAACCAGCTAAGCCTAAAAAGCTTCTAACCTCGATTACATTTTTAGGTGGTTTCCATTCAACGATGGCAGAGATCGTGACAGGATTAACATTGAATCACTATATGAAAGCATGCTAGGATTAAACATTAGTGAATATGTGTGATTGTACTAAATTCGTTACTTGAATTCGGTTAGGTATAGTCTTGGTATGAGCTCATTAAGGATACTACCTTATAAGGGAATATAGCTTTAGTTAACTTTATGTGTTATGCGTGTGTTAACAAAATTAATGATTTGGATGTTATTATAGGTATTTATGCTAAAGACTTTTGCGGCTATGTTTTGTACCCGTGTGATGACTCTAATGTCTAATATATATAAGGGTTAAGTACCTTGAATTTCTCTTTGATGTTCAAAATGATTAAATCAATTTATTTCTTAAATTAAGCTAAAGAGCAAAGGGGAACTAAATCTGATAAAGGAAAGGAAAAAGTAATCGAATAGCCGTTGAAGTCGTTCGACAACATCCGAGGTAAGTCTTTGAGTAATGGAACTTAGTTTATGATTTGATTAAGCCATGACATATAATCATAACAAATAAACGACGATGTAATGATTCTACTTAAATTATATATCGAGGTAATTAGTTTATACTATGACTAGTAGCCGAATGTGTAAAGAGATCATGTTATGAAGCAAATCAAAATCATGCTCTTTGTATGTGGCTATTGAGCCGAAAATGGTAATGGTTGATAAGTGTCTTGTGCTTGAGTTCTAGTAACGAAAATGAAAAATAGATGTGTTATGATTTATTGATATATGTGCATGATTATTCGGATGATATCCGGGCTAAGACCCGAAGGCATTTTGTGCTAGTGACTATATCTGGGCTAAGTCCCGAAGGCATTTGTGCTAGTGACTATATCCGGGCTAAGACCCAAAGGCATTTGTGCTAGTGACTATATCCGGGCTAAGACCCGAAGGCATTTGTGCGAGTTGCTATATCCGGCTAAATCCCGAAGGTACTTGGGTTTGGAAATGAGTGATCTTGCTGTAATAATTTCAATTAATACGCTCATAAAATCCTAACGATAAGGTATGTTTCATATATGCATCGAAAAAGTTGATTCCTTTTTAAATAGTATTCGCCCAATTGATTAACAAACTTCCGGCCTTTAGTTAGGTTTGATCCCCTGTGTATGAATATACTGTTTGAGGCGTGAAGTAAGTATGATTTTGGGAATATGCGTATACGCAATTATTCATTTAGTCGTATGAACGCTATACTTTAGTCGTAAATAATTTCATTACTTAAACTTACTAAGCATTAAAATGCTTATTTTGTTACTTTGATTCTCTGTTTTATAGATTTTCTTCGTCAACTATCAGACTCGGGAGTGTCAAAGTCGAAGTCGTCCACACTATCTAAGCCCTTTTGGTACTATTTTAGTTGACTTTGATAATGGCATGTATAGGGCTGACCTTTGTTGTTAATTAAGTACCTTTTGATTATGTATATATTCGGATAGCCATGCGAAAATGGCTTATATATTTTGAGCATAGCATTATAATCATTTTGTATATATGGTTATTGAGTGGTATGGAAATGCTTGGTAATGATTAGCCATTGGAATGGTTAATCACGATCGTATTTGGTGCTATGTAAGTCAAACGACTAGTTGATTCATGGAAAACTATGAAATAGGTGAAATTTACCTTAAAATAGATGCTGACAGCAGCAGTGATGTGAGTTTGAAAAATAAAAAAAATAGTAGAAATGTAATTAAATAATGAATAAATTATGTAATCGAATCTTGATGAGTCTATTTTCATTTGAAAGAAACGATACGACCATACGAGCCGTATTTTATGAGATGTTTAAGTTTTCGTGAAATAGGGCCAGAGCGATTTCTGGATCCCCTGTTCTGACTTTGGAAATTCACCATAAATTAACCAGAGATGTAACACCCCGAACCCGAAACCGACACCGGAGTCGAACACGAGGTGTTAACTGACTTTAACCCCTTATAAAATTTATTTTCCAGACACTACCCAATCTGTGTACTAGTCGTTTTAAAAATCATATCTTGAGTTTCGTAACTCAAAAATCAATTTCGTGATTTTTCCCAGAAACTAGACTCATGTGCCCATCTATGTATTTTTTTCTAGAATTTTTGGTCGGGCCAATTAGTACAGTTTATTAGTCAAAGTCTCCCATATTGCAGGGGTCGACTACACTGACCTTTGCCCATTACGACTTGGTTATCTCCCTGCACGGGGCTTCAATACTGATGCCGTTTGTTTCTATGAAAACTAGACTCAGAGAGGAATCTGTACATATATGGTACGACCCCTAATTATCTCTGGTTAATTTATAATGAATTTCCAAAGTCGGAGCAGGGAATCCTGAAACCGTTCTGGCCCTGTCCCACAAAAATCTGATTATCTCTTAATATACTGCCCATATGATCTTTTCGTTACTTCCTCATGAAAACAGACTCATCGAGCTTCGATTACATAATTTATTCATCAATTAATTCCACTCCTAATATTTTTAGTGATTTTTCAATCTCATGACACTGCTGCTGCCAGCATCTGTTACGAAAGTAACTAGGTCCATTTCATGCCTACCCTTGATCCAACTCAATCGAACATTCGTGCCATTTTCGCATGGCTTAAAGTTTACATGCCAAAGTTCAAACACAACGTAATAGCTTATACATGCCAAAATGTTCTTCTAAGCCAACTAAGAAGAAAGTACCAAAACTTGCTATCCGGTGTGATGACTTCGATGACGGCCTGACCCCGCAAAAATAGATGAGTCCAAGCAACCTATAATGGGTGACAAGGAAACACCGAGTGAGTTTATAACTCAGTAAGTCATAAGCAATGCACTACCATCCATCAATAACATTATCACAAGAGGAAACAAAATGGAACGAGACAATTTACTCCATCCATACCGAACCATACCATAGTTCCTCCAACCTATCGATTCAGTTTCATATCAATTCATGCATTCACATTCCATATACTCATCAATAGGACATTGAGGCATTTTCATAAATCAATTTATTTTCGTTACAATCAAACGACTAAACGGCCTTTCACCCATCCTACGATAAATTTTATGTACGTGACTTCAAGTATATTTGTCACATAGGTTCAAACTTACCGAGCTCAACACCAAGTATAAGCATAGCACCTATTAGCCATGTACTCAAGACGCTTACCCGATCCGCTGTCCGCGATCGACTCAATAGTGTCGCACACATAGTGTCCATAATGATTCACGAATGTATATTGAGTCCGCACACTCAGTGCTATATAATCAACTCGCACACTTAGTGCTACGTAATCAAATCGCACACTTAGTGCTACATAGTCAAACTCGCACACTTAGTGCCGCATGGTCAATTCGCACACTTAGTGCATCATATTCATTTCGCACACTTAGTGCAACATAGTCAAATCGCACACTTAGTGCTGTACAATTTAATCCCGCGCACTTAGCGCCAATCTCATGGTCATAAATGGTTATACCCGCACGTTTAGTGCCGAGATCAACAACTCAGTACATCTTACCTCTTTTCTTTTCATTCAACAATTTCATCATCACATACGTACATGCATATATATATGTATATTTATTCATTCCATTCAGCATCAATACATAAACATTATGACCATTTGAAATAATACCAACTACATGCTTAATGACTTACCTCGTGTTGGGTAAGACGGTTCCAACTCGGCTACTCGATGACCTTTTCTTTGCCTTTGCTCGATTCACCTCCTTTAACTCCTTGAGCTTAATCAATAATTTAACTAGTTTAACCACCTTGCCAAATATTTACAATCCAATTTCACATGTATATGTATGTTAGTATATTCGGCTAATAACCTCATGCAACTACCATATCATCAAAATCTAATCACCCATGCACATGCATTAGGTAAGTTACCTTTGCTAATTTTAAACCCAACATCACACAAGCTCTCAAGGGATGGCCGAATGCTTCTTTTGTTACCCAACTAATCATTCGACAATTTCATCCCCTTTGCCACCCTTTTATGCCTAATTATCTAAATCAAGATAAGATCATCAACATGCCTAACCATAGCCGAATGTGCAACATTAATCTATCACCTCTATCTCTTAAATACTATCAAGTTCATTTACTTCTAATTTCTTAAGTTCCACATCTTAATGCCCATTATACATAATCAAATTTAACATCATCTATATATTTACTCATATGGCCGAATATACATACCCCCATATAATATCATTTTCATTCCATTTAACACTTAATTTCCACCACATAATCACTTGGCCGATTTTGCTAGCATACAAGCCTATGACCGAATGTCCTTGACCTCTAGTCACCTAGATTTTTATTCTTTAAGCCTCATCCAACTCATATTTTTCATTGACAACCTCCTTAACTTCAATTTATTCACATCTTTAATCATGCTACATTCGACCATTATTTAACAATAATTCATGCATCCTTTTTATTAAACACTCAAAATCAACCATCTTCATACCTCATCACCAAAGACATCAAAATACCAACCAAGAATGTAACATTCATGGCCGAATATCATCTCCATCAATTAACAAGATTTGAACCATGGCTAGGTAGATTTTCACTTACAACTTAAAATATACATGAATCTCAAAGAATAATATCAAACATACCTTAGTCTAGCAAACCACCATAGCCGATTTTCTCAAGCTTTTTCCCCTTCCTTTCTTTCCTCTATTCGGCCGAGGATGTTCAAGAATGAACACTTTTTTTTTTCTTTCTTCAATTCACGGCAACAAGGGGGTGAGACCATGTTATTTTTTTTTCCATCACCCTTCCTTTCATTATTTAATTATCATGCTTATTATTTTATTTTCCTTACCATACATCACTAACATAACATGTTGGTGACATGTTTCCACCCATAGCATGGCCGGCCACTACATATTAGGGAGGGGGAATTTGACATGCAAGTCCCCTTTTTCTTCCACATGCACTAATAGGTCCCCATGCATTGACCTATCACATTTTAAAATTTTCTCATATAAGTCCTATTGACTAAATTCACATGCAATCGACTAAATCGAAGCTTGAAATTTTCACACATTCATGATTACATATTCTAGACAATAAACATCACATTCAAACCTTTCGGTGACTCGGTTTAGCGGTCCCGAAACCACTTCCCGACTAGGGTTAATTTTGGGCTGTCACAACTCTCCCTCACTTAAGAAATTTTCGTCCTCGAAAATCTTACCGGTAAATAGGTTTGGATATCGTTCTTTCATCGAGCTCTCGGGTTCCCAGGTTGCTTCCTCGATCCCGTGTTTGAGCCACAACACCTTAATCAACGGAACCCTTTTATTTCGCAACTCTTTCACTTCACGAGCTAGGATACGAATCGGTTCTTCTTCATAGCTCAAGTCAGATTGAATTTCAACTTCTGAGGGATTAATCACATGTGACGGATCGGATTTATAACGTCGAAGCATTGAAACATGGAAGACATCGTGCATCCTTTCAAGTTCAGGGGGCAAAATCAATCTATATGCAACCGGCCCCACTCGTTCGGAAATTTCGTACGGCCCAATGAATCTCGGGCTCAACTTGCCTTTACGGCCAAATCTGAGTACCTTCTTCCAAGGTGACACTTTAAGAAACACTTTATCTCCCACCTGATATTCAATGTCCTTTCGTTTTAAATCCGCATACGATTTTTGACGATCTGTGGCTACCTTCAGACTTTCGCGGATTACCTTTACTTTTTGTTCGGCATCTTTAATCAAATCAACTCCGAAAATTTTACTTTCACCAAGCTCGGTCCAAAACAATGGCGTACGGCATTTACGACCGTTCAAAGCCTCATACGGTGCCATCTTAATACTTGATTGAAAACTATTGTTGTAAGCAAATTCAATCAAAGGTAAATACCATTCCCATGAACTACTGAACTCGAGGATGCAACATCTCAACATATCCTCAAGTATCTAAATTATCCGCTCGGATTGACCATCGGTTTGGGGGTGAAAAGCGGTGCTAAAATACAGCTTGGTACCCAAAGCTTCTTGCAATTTCTTCCAAAATCGCGAGGTGAATCTCGGATCTCTATCCGACACGATAGAAATAGGTACTCCATGTAATCTCACAATCTGAGAAACATACAATTCGGCTAGTTTATCCAATGAAAAATCCGTACGCACGGGGATAAAGTGAGCCGACTTAGTCAGCCTATCAACAACAACCCAAATCGCATCCTTCTTACTTGCGGACAATGGCAGTCCGGACACAAAGTCCATTGTGACTCGGTCCCATTTCCACTCGGGTATCATGATCTGCTGAAGTAACCCTGAAGGCACTTGATGTTCCGCTTTCACTTGTTGACATATTAAACATCTCGAAACAAAGTCGGAGATGTCTCGTTTCATACCATGCCACCAAAACCGACGTTTCAAGTCGTTGTACATTTTCGTGCTCCCCGGGTGAATTGACATTCGGCTACAATGGGCTTCGTTCAGAATCATCGGAATGAGTTCCGAATTCCTTGGAACACACAAACGACTTCTAAACCTCAAACAACCATCATCATCAATCTGAAACTCCGATTCCTTGTTCGGAACACACTCAGCTCGTTTTGCAACCAATTCCTCATCGACTTTCTGAGCTTCACGAATTTGATGAGTCAATAATGGTTTGGCTTTTAATTCAGCTACTAACACATTGTCAGGTAGAACAGACAAGTGTACATTCATCGCTCGCAAAGCAAACAGTGATTTCCGGCTTAAGGCGTCCGCAACCACATTAGCCTTTCCCGGGTGGTAATCAATGACAAGCTCGTAATCTTTCAACAACTCAAGCCAACGTCTTTGTCGCATATTCAAGTCTCGTTGAGTCATCAAATATTTGAGACTTTTGTGATCCGAAAACACATGGCACTTCTCACCAAACAAATAATGTCGCCATATTTTCAATGCAAACACAATGGCGGCTAGTTCGAGATCATGGGTCGGATAATTTCTCTCGTGTGGCTTCAATTGTCTCGACGCATAGGCCACAACTCGACCTTCTTGCATCAATACGCAACCCAACCCAAGTAGGGATGCGTCACTATAAATGACAAACTCTTTACCCGATTCGGGTTGCACCAAAATTGGAGCTTCAGTCAAATGAGTTTTCAGTTGATCGAAGCTTTTCTGACATTTCTCCGTCCATTCAAACTTAACATGTGACAGCCTAAAATTGACCCTAGTCGGGAAGTGGTTTCGGGACCGCTAAACCGAGTCACCGAAAGGTTTGAATGTGATGTTTATTGTCTAGAATATGTAATCATGAATGTGTGAAAATTTCAAGCTTCGATTTAGTCGATTGCATGTGAATTTAGTCAATAGGACTTATATGAGAAAATTTTAAAATGTGATAGGTCAATGCATGAGGACCTATTAGTGCATGTGGAAGAAAAAGGGGACTTGCATGTCAAATTCCCCCTCCCTAATATGTAGTGGCCGGCCATGCTATGGGTGGAAACATGTCACCAACATGTTGTATTAGTGATGTATGGTAAGGGAAATAAAATATTAAGCATGATAATTAAATAATGAAAGGAAGGGTGATGGAAAAAAAAAATAATGGTCTCACCCCCTTGTTGCCGTGAATTGAAGAAAGAAAGCAAAAAAAAAGTGTTCATTCTTGAACATCCTTGGCCGAATAGAGGAAAGAAAGGAAGGGGGAAGAGCTTGAGAAAATCGGCTATGGTGGTTTGCTAGACTAAGGTATGTTTGATGTTGTCTTTGAGATGTATGCATGTTTTGAATAGCCCATGTTCAAATCTTGAATCTTGTTGATAACATGAGCAATCGGTCATGAGAAAGTGTTCAAGGAATGGTTGTTGTTCATGTTATTTGGATGAGAAATGGTGAGTTTTGTTGTTTCATGTTAAAGTTAGGTGAATGATGATAGAGGAGTGTTTGAACTATAAAAAGAATCGGCTACCTTGTTATGAGCTAGGGCCGAATGTGAGTTTGGTTGTGTTTGAATATTACATGCTTGGTAGAATGGTGGATGAAGGTGCCGAATGTATGTTGGATTGATAGAGTCTCCAAATTGATTTTATGTGTGTATGCATGACCGAATATACGTGGTCACATGAGTAAGGAAATGAGTTATTTGATATGTGGTAAAAGTTAAGTACTAAATCGAAGGTTGCTAAAATTGCCATTTCTTTAGCCGAATATGTGCTTGATCAATGAAGGAATTGTTGAAGAATATAGGTGAACTTGGTGAGAGTATTCGGCCTAGTGTATAAATGATATGAAGATTTTAGGAAATTGTTTTGGTTAGGTGTATGTATGATTAAGTATATTCGACAATATACTTAAAGTGGGTACATGATATTACATTATAATTATTGAGCTTAAGTATATGGATATGTGTATATGTGGTCATATAATGACATCTTGGTTTGAAAATTTAATGATGTGTGATTGCCGAATGTGATAAATAAATTCATGTTATTGGGTTAAATATTGAATACTCTTATTTGTATTATTTAAGCTCAAGAACCTAAAGGAGAGGCGTCCAACAAGGGGAAATCGAAGGTCATCGAGTAGCCGACTCGGAATTATTTTACCCAACATAAAGTAAGTCATTAAGCATGTAGTTGGTATTATTTCAAATGGTCATAATGTTTATGTATTGATGCTGAATGGAATGAATAAATATACATATATATATATGCATGTACGTATGTGATGATGAAATTGTTGAATGAAAAGAAAAGAGGTAAGATGTACTGAGTTGTTGATCTCGGCACTAAACGTGCGGGTATAACCATTTATGACCATGAGATTGGCGCTAAGTGCGCGGGATTAAATTGTACAGCACTAAGTGTGCGATTTGACTATGTTGCACTAAGTGTGCGAAATGAATATGATGCACTAAGTGTGCGAATTGACCATGCGGCACTAAGTGTGCGAGTTTGACTATGTAGCACTAAGTGTGCGATTTGATTATGTAGCACTAAGTGTGCGATTTGATTACGTAGCACTAAGTGTGCGAGTTGATTATATAGCACTGAGTGTGCGGACTAAAAATACATTCGTGAATCATTATGGACACTATGTGTGCGACACTATTGAGTCGATCGCGGACAGCGGATCGGGTAAGTGTCTTGAGTACATGGCTAATATGCGCTATGCTTATACTTGGTGTTGAGCTCGGTAAGTTGAACCTATGTGACAACTATACTTGAAGTCACGTACATAAAATTTATCGTAGGATGGGTGAAAGGCCGTTTTGTTGTTTGATTGTAACGAAAATAAATTGATTTATGAAAATGCTTCAATGTCCTATTGATGAGTATATGGATTGTGAATGCATGAATTGATATGAAATTGAATCGATAGGTTGGAGGAACTATGGTATGGTTCGGTATGGATGGAGTAAATTGTCTCATTCCATTTTGTTTCCTCTTGTGATAATGTTTTTGATGGATGGTAGTGCATTGCTTATGACTTACTGAGTTATAAACTCACTCGGTGTTTCCTTGTCACCCATTATAGGTTGCTTGGACTCATCTATTTTTGCGGGGTCAGGCCGTCATCGAAGTCATCACACCGGATAGCAAGTTTTGGTACTTTCTTCTTAGTTGGCTTAGAAGAACATTTTGGCATGTATAAGCTATTATGTTGTGTTTGAATTTTGGCATGTAAACTTTAAGCCATGCGAAAATGGCACGAATGTTCGATTGAGTTGGATTAAGGGTAGGCATGAAACGGACCTAGTTACTTTCGTAACAGATGCTGGCAGCAGCAGTGTCATGAGATTGAAAAATCACTAAAAATAGTAGGAGTGGAATTAATTGATGAATAAATTATGTAATTGAAGCTCGATGAGTCTGTTTTCATGAGGAAGTAACGAAAAGATCATATGGGCAGTATATTAAGAGATAATCAGATTTTTGTGGGACAGGGCCAGAACGGTTTCTGGATTCCCTGCTCCGACTTTGGAAATTCATTACAAATTAACCAGAGATAATTAGGGGTCGTACCATATATGTACAGATTCCTCTCTGAGTTTAGTTTTCATATAAACAAACGGCATCAGTATTGGAGCCCCGTGCAGGGAGATATCCAAGTCCTAATGGGCAAAGGTCAGTGTAGTCGACCCCTGCAACTTGGGAGACTTTGACTAATAAACTGTACTAATTGGCCCGACCAAAAATTCTAGAAAAAAATACATAGATGGGCACATGAGTCTAGTTTCTGGGAAAAATTACGAAACTGATTTTCGAGTTACGAAACTCAAGATATGATTTTTAAAACGACTAGTACACAGATTGGGCAGTGTCTGGAAAATAAATTTTGTCAGGGGGTTAAAGTCAGTTAACACCTCGTGTTCGACTCCGGTGTCGGTTTCGGGTTCGGGGTGTTACATAACATCCTTTTGAAGTAGCTTCGTCATTGGTGTGGCTATCATCGAGAAACCTTTGACAAATCGTCGGTAATAACCGGCGAGCCCTAGAAAGCTCCGGACTTCGGTAACATTTCTCGGAGGCTTCCAGTTAAGTATGGCTGAAATTTTGCTCGGGTCAACTCGAATACCCGATGCGGATACCACATGACCCAAGAAGCTAACCTCTCTTAACCAGAACTCACACTTACTGAACTTAGCATATAACTGCTTATCCCGCAAAATTTGCAACACTTGCCTCAGATGCTGAGCATGTTCGGTCTTATCTCTTGAATAGACCAAGATGTCATCAATAAACACAACTACGAACCGATCCAAATACGGCCTGAAGATCCGATTCATCAAATCCATAAACACCGCAGGGGCATTAGTGAGCCCAAACGGCATCACTAAGAACTCGTAGTGACCGTACCTCGTTCTGAAAGCAGTTTTGGGTACGTCCGAATCTCGAATCCGCAACTGATAATAACCCGATCTCAAATCTATCTTTGAAAACACCGATGCTCCCTTTAATTGATCGAACAGATCATCAATACGCGGTAACGGATACTTATTCTTTATCGTCACTTTATTCAGTTGACGATAGTCAATGCACAACCTCATGGTTCCGTCCTTCTTTTTCACGAACAATACTGGTGCACCCCAAGGTGAGAAACTCGGTCGAGCGAAACCTCTATCCGTCAATTCTTGCAACTGAGCTTTCAACTCTTTTAACTCGGTTAGTGCCATACGATACGGAGCGATCGAAATTGGCGTAGTTCCAGGTACAAGCTCAATACCAAACTCTACCTCCCGAACAGGTGGCAAACCCGGTAACTCTTCAGGAAAAACATCCGGGTATTCACAAACCACCGGCACCGATTCGGGTTTCTTTTCTAACTCCTTGTCATCAAGTACATACGCGAGGTACGCTTCGCACCCTTTCCTTACATATTTCTGGGCCAACATTGCTGATATTACAGCTGGCAACCCCCTTAAGTCCGCAGACTCAACTCGGATTATTTCGTTATTTGCGCACCTCAAATCGATAGTCTTGCTTTTGCAATTCACAACCGCATCATGCGCGGTTAACCAATCCAAACCAAGAATAACATCAAACTCATCGAACGGCAAAAGCATCAAATCGGCCGGAAAACAGGATTCTCGGATTATTAGAGGGCATCTCTTACACACTTTATCAACAAGTACGCATTGACCCAAAGGGTTTGATACTCGAATTACGAGCTCAGTAGACTCAACAGGTAGAGTCTTACTGGTTGCTAAGGTTTCGCATACATATGAATGAGTAGAACCAGGGTCAATCAATGCAATCACATTAGTATCAAAGAGAGTGAAGGTACCAGTGATGACGTCGGGGGAGGATGCCTCCTCTCGTGCGCGAATGGCATATGCTCTAGCAAGAGTACGGTTCTCGGCTCGATCGGCCGTATCAGAGGCCCCCCTCTGACTACCACCCCTGCCTCCTAAAATTCTCGGTGGTCTACCTCTAGATGTCACTCCACTAGGTCTTGCACCTTGAAGCTTATTCTTCTCATCCAGCTCCGTGCAATCTCTAATGAAGTGGTCCTTCGAACCGCATCCGTAACAGACCCTGCTAGTAGACTTGCCCCAACATTCACCTAAGTGTCGTCTTCCACATTGGGGACATTCAGGTTTCTCGTGACGATTATTGCCCACACTAGCTACCGAAGTAGCTCGGGAGCCCATCGATGGTCTTGCCCTGATGGAAATTCCCGCAATCGCCCTCGACTTATTAATGTCCTCCCTGAACTTCTTTACAGCTGAGAACGGAGCTTTACCCGTCGATCTTTTACGATAATCTCTAGCTTCAAATTCAGCCTTCCTCTTCTCCTTTCCAAGTTCTTCCGCCTTGCAGGCTCGTTCGACTAGTGTTACGAATTCTTTTATTTCCAAAATACCCATTAGTAGCTTTAAATCTTCATCCAATCCTTCCTCGAATCTTTTGCACATAGCAACCTCATCAGCTACACACTCCCGGGCATACCTATTGAGTCTTACGAATTCATGTTCGTATTCAGATACAGTCATACGGCCTTGCTTGAGTTCCAAGAACTCCTTACGCTTCTGATCAATGAACCGCTGGCTAATAAATTTCTTCCGGAATTCTGTTTGAAAGAAGTCCCAAGTTACTCGCTCGTTCGGGACTATGGAAATCAAGGTCCTCCACCAATAGTAGGCTGAGTCTCGCAACAAAGATACAACACATTTTAGACATTCGTCGGGTGTGCATGACAATTCATCGAACACCCGAATGGTGTTATCAAGCCAGAACTCGGCCCTTTCGGCATCATCAGTTACTATGGCCTTGAACTCCTCGGCCCCACGCTTCCTAATCAAGTCTACAGGTGGCTTACTTAGCCTCACAGGATCAGTGACTGATGGCATTACAGGCTCTTGGGGTGGATTATTCAAATTTGGGAATTGTTGGACAGCCGGGTTGGTTCGGGCATAATGCGCGACCCACTCATTCATCATGGTAAAGAAGGCTTGTTTAGCCCCCTCACCTTGATTATTCGCAGATGACTGAGGTTCAACAGGCGGCGTCCCTTGTGCAGGAGTAGCCGCTACGCTCTCAACGTCATCCGCTAGGGTTCTTTCTTCCCCGGGGTCCATTTACTAATCAAAACAAAAACATTTCAACCGTCGGAAGTCATCACACATTTAAACATTAACATTCGGCATGTATAGCTAGACTCATACGCGCTATGGTAGTCCTAGAACCGAATAACCATAGCTCTGATACCAATCAAATGTAACACCCCGAACCCGAAACCGACACCGGAGTCGAACACGAGGTGTTAACTGACTTTAACCCCTTATAAAATTTATTTTCCAAACACTGCCCAATCTGTGTACTAGTCGTTTTAAAAATCATATCTTGAGTTTCGTAACTCGAAAATCAATTTCGTGATTTTTCCCAGAAACTAGACTCATGTGCCCATCTATGTATTTGTTTCTAGAATTTTTGGTCGGGCCAATTAGTACAGTTTATTAGTCAAAGTCTCCCATATTGCAGGGGTCGACTACACTGACCTTTGCCCATTACGACTTGGATATCTCCCTGCACGGGGCTTCAATACTGATGCCGTTTGTTTCTATGAAAACTAGACTCAGAGAGGAATCTGTAAATATATGGTAAGACCCCTAATTATCTCTGGTTAATTTATAATGAATTTCCAAAGTCGGAGCAGGGAATCCAGAAACCGTTCTGGCCCTGTCCCACAAAAATCTGATTATCTCTTAATATACTGCCCATATGATCTTTTCGTTACTTCCTCATGAAAACAGACTCATCGAGCTTCGATTACATAATTTATTCATCAATTAATTCCACTCCTACTATTTTTAGTGATTTTTCAATCTCATGACACTGCTGCTGCCAGCATCTGTTACGAAAGTAACTAGGTCCATTTCATGCCTACCCTTGATCCAACTCAATCGAACATTCGTGCCATTTTCGCATGGCTTAAAGTTTACATGCCAAAGTTCAAACACAACGTAATAGCTTATACATGCCAAAATGTTCTTCTAAGCCAACTAAGAAGAAAGTACCAAAACTTGCTATCCGGTGTGATGACTTCGATGACGGCCTGACCCCGCAAAAATAGATGAGTCCAAGCAACCTATAATGGGTGACAAGGAAACACCGAGTGAGTTTATAACTCAGTAAGTCATAAGCAATGCACTACCATCCATCAATAACATTATCACAAGAGGAAACAAAATGGAACGAGACAATTTACTCCATCCATACCGAACCATACCATAGTTCCTCCAACCTATCGATTCAGTTTCATATCAATTCATGCATTCACATTCCATATACTCATCAATAGGACATTGAGGCATTTTCATAAATCAATTTATTTTCGTTACAATCAAACGACTAAACGGCCTTTCACCCATCCTACGATAAATTTTATGTACGTGACTTCAAGTATATTTGTCACATAGGTTCAAACTTACCGAGCTCAACACCAAGTATAAGCATAGCACCTATTAGCCATGTACTCAAGACGCTTACCCGATCCGCTGTCCGCGATCGACTCAATAGTGTCGCACACATAGTGTCCATAATGATTCACGAATGTATATTGAGTCCGCACACTCAGTGCTATATAATCAACTCGCACACTTAGTGCTACGTAATCAAATCGCACACTTAGTGCTACATAGTCAAACTCGCACACTTAGTGCCGCATGGTCAATTCGCACACTTAGTGCATCATATTCATTTCGCACACTTAGTGCAACATAGTCAAATCGCACACTTAGTGCTGTACAATTTAATCCCGCGCACTTAGCGCCAATCTCATGGTCATAAATGGTTATACCCGCACGTTTAGTGCCGAGATCAACAACTCAGTACATCTTACCTCTTTTCTTTTCATTCAACAATTTCATCATCACATACGTACATGCATATATATATGTATATTTATTCATTCCATTCAGCATCAATACATAAACATTTTGACCATTTGAAATAATACCAACTACATGCTTAATGACTTACCTCGTGTTGGGTAAGACGGTTCCAACTCGGCTACTCGATGACCTTTTCTTTGCCTTTGCTCGATTCACCTCCTTTAACTCCTTGAGCTTAATCAATAATTTAACTAGTTTAACCACCTTGCCAAATATTTACAATCCAATTTCACATGTATATGTATGTTAGTATATTCGGCTAATAACCTCATGCAACTACCATATCATCAAAATCTAATCACCCATGCACATGCATTAGGTAAGTTACCTTTGCTAATTTTAAACCCAACATCACACAAGCTCTCAAGGGATGGCCGAATGCTTCTTTTGTTACCCAACTAATCATTCGACAATTTCATCCCCTTTGCCACCCTTTTATGCCTAATTATCTAAATCAAGATAAGATCATCAACATGCCTAACCATAGCCGAATGTGCAACATTAATCTATCACCTCTATCTCTTAAATACTATTAAGTTCATTTACTTCTAATTTCTTAAGTTCCACATCTTAATGCCCATTATACATAATCAAATTTAACATCATCTATATATTTACTCATATGGCCGAATATACATACCCCCATATAATATCATTTTCATTCCATTTAACACTTAATTTCCACCACATAATCACTTGGCCGATTTTGCTAGCATACAAGCCTATGACCGAAAGTCCTTGACCTCTAGTCACCTAGATTTTTATTCTTTAAGCCTCATCCAACTCATATTTTTCATTGACAACCTCCTTAACTTCAATTTATTCACATCTTTAATCATGCTACATTCGACCATTATTTAACAATAATTCATGCATCCTTTTTATTAAACACTCAAAATCAACCATCTTCATACCTCATCACCAAAGACATCAAAATACCAACCAAGAATGTAACATTCATGGCCGAATATCATCTCCATCAATTAACAAAATTTGAACCATGGATAGGTAGATTTTCACTTACAACTTAAAATATACATGAATCTCAAAGAATAATATCAAACATACCTTAGTCTAGCAAACCACCATAGCCGATTTTCTCAAGCTTTTTCCCCTTCCTTTCTTTCCTCTATTCGGCCAAGGATGTTCAAGAATGAACACTTTTTTTTTTCTTTCTTCAATTCACGGCAACAAGGGGGTGAGACCATGTTATTTTTTTTCCATCACCCTTCCTTTCATTATTTAATTATCATGCTTATTATTTTATTTTCCTTACCATACATCACTAACATAACATGTTGGTGATATGTTTCCACCCATAGCATGGCCGGCCACTACATATTAGGGAGGGGGAATTTGACATGCAAGTCCCCTTTTTCTTCCACATGCACTAATAGGTCCTCATGCATTGACCTATCACATTTTAAAATTTTCTCATATAAGTCCTATTGACTAAATTCACATGCAATCGACTAAATCGAAGCTTGAAATTTTCACACATTCATGATTACATATTCTAGACAATAAACATCACATTCAAACCTTTCGGTGACTCGGTTTAGCGGTCCCGAAACCACTTCCCGACTAGGGTTAATTTTGGGCTGTCACAAGAGATAATTAGAAGTCATGCTTTATATGTACAGATTCCTTTTTGAATCTAGTTTCATTAGAGACAAACGAAATAAGTATTGAAGCCCTGTACAGGGAGATATATAAGTCGTAATGCATGAAAGCCAGAGTAGTCAAACCCTGAAATAGGGGAGACTTTAACTAATAAAATGTACTAATTGGCCTGACCAAAAATTCTAGAAAAAATTTGTAGATGGATATATGAGTCTAGTTTCAGAAAAAATTTACGGAATCGGTTTTCGAGTTTTGGAACTCGAGATAAGATTTTTAAAGTGACTGTGATGCAGTTAGCCAGCTTGTCTGGAAATTTTAAAATGAATCTGTGTAAATAAATGAATTAAGTCCGTTAACACCTCGTGTTTGAATCTGGCAACGGTCTCGGGTTCGGGGCGTTACAACATGTCAATGTGAACTATATGTATGTATTTGTGAAAGTATACATTCGGTCTAATGATGTATTCATGATGCAAATGAAAGTATATGCGTATATGAAAGTCTATAATTGCCCAAATGTTAAGTATATGTGACCTTGTAATTGTAATTATGTAACATCCCTTACCCGAGACCGTCGCCGGAGTCGAGCACAAGGCATTACCAGACTTAGCTTACTAATTCGGGGCATAAAAATTTTCTTTTAAAATTAATATAGTTTCATTCATTCATTATGTCCCTAAAAAGGGTCTTCGAGACCCTAAAACATGAAATTGAAATGGTTCGGGAACAAACCGGAATCAATACAAATTTTCCGATCACTTAAACAAATCAAAACAATTTATTTCATCTTTCATAAATAAACTATCCATCTGCGTCATAGTCACTAAATAAATCATAACTCGAGTTAAGAAACTCAAAATTAAAATCTATAAATTTTATCTGAAACTATACTCGTATATCTTCTTACTAATTTGTTTTCAGAATTTTTGGTCAATCCAATTAGTATATTTTATTAGTTAAAGTTTCCCCTGTTTCAGTGTTTGGCTTCTCTAACCTCTGTACACTCTGAATTAAACTTCTCCAAATACAGAATTAAAATAACCATGACGTTTATTTCTATTAAAAGAATACTCAATAAGGAATCTATAAATATAAACTATAACTCCTAATTATTATTGTACAATTTTTAGTGAATTTCTAAAGTCTAAAAAGGGGATTCAGAAATCACTCTGACCATGTCTCACAAAAATTTAAATATCTCATAAAATACAACTTCTTTATTTACTATGTTTCTTTCATATGAAAATAGACTCAATAAGCTTTAATTATATATCTCATTCACTATCTAAATCCATTTATACTATTTTTAGTGAGTTTTCAAATTCACGTCATTACTGCTGCTTGAGACTATTTTAAAGCTAATTTCACCTTTTGCATGATATCCATGGAATAACTACCATTTAGGCATACATAACACCAAACATGTCCTTGATTAGCCATTCCAATAGCTAATCATTATCAAGCACTTACATACCATTCATTAGCCATATCATAAGATCATACACACAAAATGGCTACGATGCTATACATGTCATACTCAAAACGAAATGTCTAGCTATACCAAAATAATCCTTGTGATAGTGTGCCCGGACCTCCGGCGTACTTTATGATACCCGAGTTAGCTTGAAAAAACTATAAAAATAAGGAAAATAAAGGGGGCAAGCATTAAGCTTAGTAAGTTTGCATGCAAATAAATAAATAAGAATTATCTTACTACTTGGCATGATACTACTTAATGTAACTTCATTAATTGTCATAGACATATTTTAAACTTCTTCACTTACTTACTTAAATACTTACTTAATCAAATTTATTAATACATTTTACTTGCCTTTTTCCTTATCAAGCATACATGAACATTATATACTTACCTTTGCTCTTCTAGCATGAACTTGTCTTACCCTTTTTAGTATAACTTGTCTTGCCTTACCTTACCTTGCTATTCTCTTTAAACTGTCTTGCCTTACCTTACCTTGCTATTCTCTTTAAACTGTCTTGCCTTACCTTACCTTGATATTCTCTTTAAACCTTCCCATTGAACCACTTGGAATACTAAGGATACACGGGTACCTTACCATTGCGATGACTTGTCATGGTCTTACGTGGTATCCTTTTGAAACTTACCATTGCCATGTCTTGACATGGTCTTACATGGTATTCTTGCCTTATGAACTCACCAATGCCATGCCTTGGCATGGTTTTACATGGGACCTTTGCCTTATAGAAACTTATCAATGTCATATCTTGGCATGGTCTTACATGATATCCTTACCTTAGAAACCTTATCAATTGTCATGCCTTGGCATGGTCTTACATGGTATCCTTAAACCCTAATGTCATGACATTTGTATCCTACACATTCCTAAGGTTCAACCAGGACTTTCTGAAATTACTTCTCTGTCAATTCATGCTTGAGTCTTCTTTGAATAATTTCATAAAATAAGTATACACATGCTCGAAATTAACAACATTAATATAAAATAATAGAATATTGCATTTATTTACCACAAACTTACCTCGAAACAAAGTACGATCAACTATATCGATTTAGTCCACTATCTTTTTCTTTCCCCAGTCTAACTCCAGATTTCATTCTTCTTGATCTATAATAACAAATTTAGCTTATTTAATACTCACATTTATTGAAACATTCCTTGACTCAAACTTTGGCAAAATTACATTTTTACCCTTAAACTTTTACATATTTACACTTTTTCCCCAAGGCTCAGAAATTAAACGTCATCCTATTTTCTTATATTTTATGACATGCTGATCATTTTTCCCTTCTATGGCAACATCGAATTCTCACTCTAACATGTACTTATGAACATTATGTATTTTTACCGATTATGTCGTTTTACTCGTTTTCACGTAAAATCGCTTAACAAAATTTGTTTAACACAATTTCAAGATTCATATTCTACCATAAAACATCAAAATAAATACATTTCACCTATTGGTATTTTTCCAAATATAAAACCTAGGTTAAATTATTGCTAGAATAAGCTTAATCAAGTTACCGGGACTCTAAAAACGTAAAGAACATTAAAAACGGGGCTAAAACGGAATTACAATCGAGCTTGGAAGCTTGAAAAACCCTAGCTATTTCTTCCGCATGTGAAATTCGGCCAAGCGATTGAAGATGGACAAAAATTGGCTTTTAATTTTGTTTTTAATTCATTTTAATAACTAAATGACCAAAATGCCCTTAATTAAAAACTATGGTGTTTTATCTTCCTTTAGGTATTTTTGTCCAAACTAGTATAATGGTCTAATTACTATCCAAGGACCTCCAATTTAAAAACCCTTTACTCACAAGTACTTAGTACTTTTGTGAACTAGAACACACATTTTACAACTTTTGCAATTTAGTCCTAAATATCAAATTGGACCCTCTATCGATAAAATTTCTAAACGAAATTTTCACACAATCATGAAATCATGTCATAGACCTTAAAATGATATTAAAATAAAAATTTCTACCTCAAATTTGTGGTTTTGCAACCACTGTTCCATTTAGGCCCTATTTTGGGATGTTACAAATTATGTGCATTCATATATGAATGAATATATTCGGCCAATGGTATATATATATGATCTTAGAAGTGAAAAATAATTATGTTATTAACTACAAGTGTATTCGATCTATTTATGTTTGATGCATAGTTATATGTTTGATAAATGCAGTTTTGCAAGTTTGAAAATGTCTATGAATATGATAGTATGATTCGATTTTGTTGTATTGAAATATAAATGTTATTGAGTTGTTAATTTTCTATTAACTTAATAAGCTAAGATAGCTTACTATGTGTGTATGTTTGCCTCTGTTTTATAGATTTTGGAGTCAAGTTACGAGTTCGGGAATCGTCAGTGAAGTTTATCACACTATCGATCGTTTCGGTATTTTTTTATAAAGTTGAACTTAAACCTATGTCATGTATAAGCTAGCTTATGTTTATGTTTGATTTTGGGTTACGTAAATATAAGCCATGCGAAAATGGCTTATTTATTATGTTAAGTTTGGTTTTTCTAACACACCAAACCCGGCTTGGACGTTATGGCCGAATCTAGCGATGTCACATTGAAGTGTTTTTCGAAAAGTGTAAAATTGTTAAAAACCCATTCTCTATTAAACCTTTTTGAATGATCTTTAAGATGATTTCAAGACTTGTCGTTTATTTTCAAAATGTAAGTAGTTTGTTTAAAATGTTGCTTCTTGCAGAAGCTCTTAAATCAGTTACGTATCCGTGGTATTTTTGAAAAAACATTTAGCCTTTTGAAAACTCATGTCTTTTCCCTACTGCTAGCATATTAAAGCAAAAGAAATATAAATCCCCAAATTAAAAATAAAATCCTGAGAGGCCTTATTACATAAAAAAATACCCAATTTAAACTACTTATAATTAAAAGGAAAATATGGAAGCATGTGCGGTTGTGTGGCCACCTTCGAGTCCCTCGCAGCACTGATCCGCCTAAAGATTACCTGCGTAGATAAGCAGAAGGGTGAGTTTACGAAAGCTTAGTGTGCAATCCCTGAATAAACGAACAGTCAAACATATAGTGAGCAAATACAGTCTGGGCCTAAGCCCATATCAGTAACAGTGACAATATCATTTTGGGCTTTAACCCATCTCAATACAGTAACAGTCATGTGTTTGGGCCTTGGTCCATTGCAGTAATAGTAAATAGAGCAGTAACAATAATTAGTGCAGTAATAGTTTGAACAGAATGCAAGTCCTACTCAACCAGCCTCTACACTCCACTCCATCTAGCCCTACACTCCATATGGGTATACTTATTGACCCAACAGTAGGTCTATAGTCGTCTTGGGCGACCCGTGCAACCTTAACAATTAAATAGTGAAAATGGGTCGAAGGCTCATAATGTGGGCCCATGTGGGCCCACATGCCTATGTGGCCCACAAAGTCCAAAAATGGCATTGGCTGTGTAAACTACACAACTTGGCCCAATAATCTCCACACGTCTGTATGGTTTACCCATGTGGGGCCCACGAGCCCATAGAGCCCACACGGTCTATTCCGGCCCAACATGGCCCAGAACGGCCTAAGCCCATGAAATCGCTTATGGTGGCCCCTACGATCAAACGCCCACGATTTATGCATTCGGATTACCACACGAGTGAGCACACACCCATGTGGCATCAAAGATTACATTTTCCATCATTTTGTCGATCTATAGTTTGGGTAGTGCTTTACACACCTATTTTCGAAAACGTGTGAATAGTTCCCGAGTACACCAGCCTATATTCAAACACAAAACACCAAATCCCAAATTTTCCTCCTCAAATTACTCAAACCATCCACCAATCCCTTGATACCCTCCTTGAATCTCTCCAACCTACTAATTTGAACTTCCTTCAAGTTTCGGTCAACCTAGAGCAGTCCCATGTACTCACAGCAAAATAAAACATTCCCTTGTGCATCGTAGGATTTAAACTTTAGACCTCATGGAACAATCCGCACGCCACTTACCCCTAGACCAGTAGGCATTTTTTGACATGCTTTCCCCACAATTATTTAAAACCCTACTGTCTAAAGCCAAGGGTTTTATTCAATTAAGACAAAAATTTTGCATAAGCCAAGGCTTGAACCCAAGACTTCTCAGACACTCCCAGAACACTTAACCACTGAAGCAGATACACTATTGTGTCACTTTCTTGCACAACTAAACATTTATGTCCAGCCTCCTAACTGTCCCAATGCTCAAAACCTAATACTTCTAGGCCAAAAATTCGAGGTGTCACAGTTTTCATGTTTTGGCCATTATATATTTATATGTGAACCATGTTTAATATATTTGCTAATGGTGGTGAAGTTATGTCCAAGTATATGAGTATGGTATATTTGGCATGATGTGAAATTTGTGGTTGGATATTCTTGTTGAGTGATATGCATGATAAATATAAATGGGATGTATTAGGAATGGCTATGATTTGAAGTATTGGTAACCGTTTATGTGATGAAGTAGATATGGATAATAATTATATGTTTTTGATCATTGGTTGTAAATGAAACTTTAAGCATAATGAATAGCTTGTGAAACGACCATGTCTTGATTCGGCAAACAAGGTGAATTAGCATTCAGTTAATGTTAGATAATTGGGGAAACATGTATTTGTGATTTGAAAGTGGGTTGTTTTGGCTTGTAAGATTAAATTATTATACATATATGTTTTTGTGTAATCGGTTATGTATTGGTTTAATAATTATACATTAGTTGAGATATATTTGTAATATGTTTGACATGACATAAATTTTGGCTATATGTATATTTATGTACTTAGCCGAATATGTGATCATTGAATTAGTCTTGAATATGACCTTTGTTACATTGCATGATAAGTAATATTAGCATGTTTAAATTTGGTTTTGGTAT
Source organism: Gossypium hirsutum (assembly GCF_007990345.1). Lineage (NCBI taxonomy): Eukaryota > Viridiplantae > Streptophyta > Magnoliopsida > Malvales > Malvaceae > Gossypium > Gossypium hirsutum. The sequence continues at coordinate 39,810,806 of NC_053433.1, forward strand.
GTTAAAGTGTTAGACAAATAGTTGTTATGTATTATGCATAAATATATATTTATGATGCATTGATGTGAAAGACAAAATATGTTTGATTTATTGGTTTAGTTCTTTGAAATGTTTAGGCGTGTAAATGATTGAATAAAGTTGAAAGTGGGCAATTGTTAAAGCATAAGTATTAAGCATATTTGTATTCGGTTAAAGCTTTAGAAATTGACCATATGAATAATAACTTATGCTTTTATTAAATAAGATGCTTTGATGCAAGTTTAGTAAGTGGCTTTCTTAATTGTGCTTTAATTATTAAATATATGTTATTATACATGAATGTCTTAAAGATGTGTCTCATTAGGTAATACCTCGTAACCCCATTTCGACAATAGATACGGGTTATGGATGCTACATGAACTTACCTCATAGTCGAAATAGACGAATCAGATTGATTACTCGATAACTTTTGATTTCCCTCAATCTAAATCCGATTTCTTTCTTTCAGGATCTATATAAATTCAAAATTAACTATTTTATTCCTCAATTCGTTCAATTTCATCCAAAGCACACAATTTGGGGAGTTTTACCATTAACCCTTATAATTTCACATTTATTGCAATTTAGTCCTTATTTCACAAAATCATAAATTACACAATTTCTTTCTAATTTCATGCTAGCCGAATTTCATATAGCTTCATACAAGCCCATATTTTCATTTATTTCACACATTTAACCACAAATTTTCGTCTTTTCACAAATTAATCCCTTTTATGAAATTTTACTAAAAATCACTTTATAAAACATAATAATCTATCAACAAATACTCATTTTCCATCATCCAACATTCAAGAACTCAAGCATTCATCAATGGTAACTTTCAAAATCATTAACACTTTCAAAAATTGAAGCATGGGCTAGCTAGAACACAAAGCAACGATCACAAAAACATAGAAATCATCAAAAATCGAGCTAAAACAAATTTACACTCAAGCTTAAAGATGGTCGAATGCATGAAAGCTTCCCAACCCTTATTTCTTTCCTTAGTTTTAGTCAAAAAGATGAATAAAGATGAACATTTGGTTTTGTTTTACTTCAATTATCATTTAATAACCATTTTACAATTTTAACCTTAATTTCACCATTTAAAAACAACTTAATGGATGCCCATTTATGACAATTTCCACTATCAATGGTCTAATTACAATGTAAGGATTTTTTATTTAATAAGCCATGACAATTAATCACTTTTAACAAGTGGAATGCAACTTTTGCATTTTACGCAAATTTGTCCTTTTTCTCAAATTGAGTTATTAAACGATAAAATTAGCTTACGAAATTTTCACACATATAGATTCACATACTGTAAACACCAAAAATAATATTAAAATAAATTTACGACCTCAGATTTGTGGTTCCAAAACCACTGTTCCGATTTAGTTAAAACCAGGCTGTTACAATATTAAGTGAATGCAACAAGTATTTTCCTTTTGCTATTAATGTAGTGCATATATACGAATGAGTTGATCTAGGATCAATCAATGCATATACATTAATATCAAAGAGGGCAAAAATACCTGCAATAACATCTGGAGCAGTAGCTTCTTCTCGAGCCCGAATTGCATATGCTCTAGCCGGTGTTCTCACTTCGGACTGTTTGTTTATCTCACAATTCTTTCCTCAACTGGGAGTAGTATTTCTAGCATTTCCAGAACTTCTTCCCCTATAAGAAGTTGCTTAAAGCTTATTTGATTGATTCCCGATATCACTTTGCTTCTCAGGACAATTATGGAGAAAGTGGTCAGTAGATCCACAACAAAAACAAGCTTCCGATTTTGATCGCCACACACCAAAATGTCTTTTATTACAGTCATCACACTTTGGAACGATTCTCTCCACGTTTCTTACACATCCAACACTTACCGTTGGAGCATTGACTGACTGGAAATTGCTTTGTCTTGGTTTCTCTCGGTTAACAAACTCTGAAGAAGCGGCTAACTGACTTGTGCCATTTCAAAATTTCTTTGATGGAGACATTTAAGCAAGCTTGAATGACCCTTTCTTGTTATAATCTCTAAATCTTGAATCTGATTGTCGTTTGCTTTTACAAATCTCTTCAACCTTCTCTGCTCGCTCAGAAAGTTCTACAAATTCTCGTAACTTTAATGCTGCTACAGCTAACTGAATCTCATTGTTCAACCCATCTTCAAATATGATACGCATTTCCTCCTTAGTTTATACGATGTTACGAGCATCCTTGCTTAGTTGCACAAACTCTTGTTCATACTCAGCTACAGTCAGGTTTCTTTAATTTAATTTGAGAAATTCTTTCTTTTTCCAGTCGATAAACAACTGACTAGCATGCTTTTTCTTGAATTCATTCTGGAAGAAATCCCAATGATCATCCGATACCATCATGCTTAAGGTATCCCACCATAGATATGCCTCATCTTTTAGTAGGGACACTGGCATCTCAAACAATCTTCACGGGTGCATAATAATTCTATAAAAACTCTCTTTGTGTTTATTAGCCAATACTCGACTTTTGAAGGATCATCATCAACCGTACCTTTGAACATTTCAACTCCACATTTTCGAATCTTATCTATGGTTACCTAAATAACCATCACAGGTACAGAGTGGTAGTGTTCAGGGGTGCCAAAGGAGGCACAATACGGGTGCAGGAGGTGGAGTGACCATATTTGCTTCATTAAAGTCATTGAAGTATTGTTCATCATTCCCACAAACATATTTTTCATTTCATCACCAACAGGTTGTGGAATAGGAGCATTGTTACTTGCCTTAGGATTCAAAGCTTGAACATTACTTTCAACTTCATTAATTATAGCTCGATTTGATTCTGTTGACATCTTGAATCTATAAGAAACAAATTATTTGAACGGATCAAAAGTATCACACTATCACATGTATATGTGGCATGTATATACTAATTCTTATTTCGCTATGGTAGTCCTAGAATCGACTAAACCGAAGCTCTGATACCAATAAATGTAATACTCCTAACCCTATTTGTCACTAAAATAGGGTTATAGAGCATTACCAGATATTATAGTTCAAAAAAATAAAAAATTTAAAACATTTAATTCACATTGTTAACCATAACAAAGCCAAACAAAGGTATACATATTGTCCCTTATTTGAGCCCTTGAGGCCCTAAAAACATATTAGAAACAAGTCAGGAGTGTGTGAGTTCAATGGTCGTGTGACTCACACGGCTGAGACACATGCCCGTGTCTTAGGCTATGTGGGCATTCGAAATAGGGACACACGGTCGTGTCCCAACCCGTGTAACTCTCTGACTTGGTCACACGGCCAATCACACGCCCATGTGTCAGGCTATGTACCCTTTGAAATGGCCTCACACGCCTATGTGTCGGGCTATGTGCTAGGCTGTGTAACTGCCTAACTTGAAACCCTTTGAAAGCTACAGGGGACACATGACCGTATTGCATGGCCGTGTGTCACATATGGCTGAGACATATGCCCGTCTCTCTGGCTGTGTGGACAAAAAATAGACTATTTCCAAGCCATTTCCATACCTACAAACAATTTACCACAATACACAAGCCTTTTAAGTTGCACTTAAAACATGCAAAACTAAGATAAATCAATATAGAAAATATTCATATAATCAATATGCCCAAAGGGCACCTCAATCACAAATCCAACATGTACCTAATGGTTGCATACATTAAGCACAAAACATATAATTTGTAACTAAATTCATACCAACAATTACCTCCATGTTGACATATTATAGTCACACTCATTATACCAATTTGGCCATTTAATATCCATTAACAAAGCATTAGCACAAACAGCCATGTGTATAACAACTACAACTAATAAACCAAAATAACCACATTCAAACATATCTAAGAACAATACATAGCATACATTTTAACTACCATTCCATCTTCCACCATTCAAGCTCCAAATACATGTATATGCTAACATAACAACTTAATTCATCAAAAATTAAAACCATTCACAAGTGTTTGCCTTCATAACGTTATATCAAGTCAAAAGATTTATATATACAAAACCTAGAAAACAAAGTATCTAAACACGTAACTTAGTAGTTCATCATTGTACCAAAAACAACTATTATGGATAGTGTGAGCCAAAGATTCGATTTGTCAAAAGTCCGCAAAAGTGATCTACAAAACAACACACAAACACGTATAAGCTTATGATGCTTAGTAAGAACATAGAAAATTAATTAAATTAACATTATTTGAATAAAAAACTTATTTTACATGATTGAATTTACTAAAATATAATCAAGGGCACGTAAGTGCAAATCAGGGGTACCAAAGTACAATAGGGGCACGTATGTGCATTTAGGGGTACCGAAGTACAACAGGGGCACGTATGTGCATTCAAAGGTACCGAAGTACAACAAGGGCACGTATGTGCATTCAGGTATAATTACATAACAATTAACTACTTATTTATAAAATACCAATATATATATGAAATTTTTAATTATACAATTTAATATTATGAACTTACATCGACAACTAGCACGTCGGAGTATGATCGACTAATCGCAACTTTCGCCTTCCCTCGATTTAAATCTGGTTGAGGTTTATCTTGATCTAAATAAATACATTGAACCAATTTAATAACTATTCCATTCAATTCAATCCAAATTCACATATTTGAAAAATTACACTTTTACCCCTAATATTTTAATTTCTTTATAATTTAGTCCTTAACTCGTAAAATGAAATTCATGCAGTTTCACCCCTACCTAAGCCTAGCTGAATTTCATACAAGCTCCTAACAGCCCCAAATTTTGATTATTTCACAAATTACACCATGGACATTTCACATTTTACAATTCAATCCTAATTGACAAATTCATCAAAAATCCCTTAACAAAAGTTGTTTATCTATCAACAAGGTTTTATATTCTGTCATCAAACTTCACAAAAACATAGATTTATTCATGGAAAAACTTAAATATTTTAACATTTTTTGCAAATTAGTCCCTAGGCTAGCTAGATTAAGCTACAACGACTCCAAAAACATATAAATAATTAAAAACGATACTGAAATTCACTTACATGATTTAGAAAACCCTAGCTGAATACACAAGCTCCTTCCATGGAGTTTTTCACTCTTATTTTTAGTGCAAAAAGATGAACCAACAAGATGATATTTTTGTTTTCATTATTTTACTTAGTTTATAATTACAACTTTAACCTTAAATAGTAACCTTTAAAACCATTAAATAAGTATACATATTTGTCCACTAATAATACTAGTGGTCTAATTACCATTTAAGGACTCATACTTTAAAGTTCTATAGCCATTTAATACCTTTAGCTACTAGAACTGCACTTTTGCACCTTTTATGATTTAGTCCTTTTTATCGAATTAAGCATGCAAACAGTAAAATTTCTTAATAAAATTTTTATACGGTAATACTAACATGCTGTAGACATTAAAACAATAATAAAATAAATATTTTTACATCAAATTTTTGGTCCCAAAACTACTGCTCCGATTTCACTGAAATCAGGTTGTTACAATAACTGCACTTAATCACGAGAATCAAGAGTGTTAGTGGAGGTTTCTAATTTTTCCACTAAACCTTGTCTTCGTGCTGAAGTATATAAGGATAGCAGTTCCTTCGCCGAAAATCTTTACGTTTTCTTTGTATTCATCTTCCTCTTTGATTTTCTTTGCACTTTTTGAAAACCAAAAGTCCAAAAAACTTCTCTGAAGTTTGGTTCGCTGTAGTAAGCTAACTTAGACATTTTTTTTATCTTACTGGTAAATTCTAATGAACCCTAGGTTATTTTTGAATTTATTTACTTATTTTTTATTTTGCATACATAAGTTTTAGATTGGTGTGTAAGGAAGAAAACTTCCTAATTTTTGGGTTTAATGTTGATGTTTGTTGCATGCATGTTTAGATTCAATAGAGTAGTGATATGATATGTTGAATTATCCCTATTTTTAGCTCAAGAAGCTATTGAAGGTCTGACTGACAAAGGAAAAGGACTTACTATATAGACTTTGCTATACTTCTGGTGAGTTCTTTCTTACTTCCATGTGTGTGGTATTCTTTACTTTATAGTTTTGTAAGGTAAGTATTCTTACCCTCTAAAAGGATAACACCCCTTACTCAGTCCGTTTGTTGGACCCGAGTAATAGAACGCTACGAACAATTATCAAACAATTGCATGCAATTTATTTATCAAAATTTCAAATAAATATCAATTCATCACATGCAAGCAAGTATATCATTCTATTCAATCTATTTTGGGTTTATATCGAGCATACGAAAGCTTAAGAACAATTCAATATTAAAAAAGGATAAATTTGAATAAAAAACAAAAAAGTTAGGAAAAATTTGAAAATAGAGGATACACGGCTATGTCTTGAGGCCTTGTGGATGGGTTGAGACCGTATGGATGGGTCACATGGCCTTGCGAGAAAATCGTGTGAAATTGAGGTCACACAATCGTGTCGCCAAGCTGTGTGATAGGGCTCGGCCTGTGTGACTCAAGAACATGACCTTGTGGTCAGAGTGTGTACAATTCAAACATAGGGTCACATGGTCGTGTCGCTAGACCATGGAACTCCTTGAGGCCGTGTGAACAAAATTGAACCAAAAATAAATTGGTCACACGACCATGTAGGGTGACTGTCTGGGACACACACTGTATGATAGACCGTGTGCACATAAAATAACTTCAGATTCAAGCCATTTCACATATCATTGCTTGGATGCCAAGCCATACCATTTGCATCTATAAATACCCATTTCAAAACACACCAAATCATGTCAAAACATGCATATGCCATTCAACCTAAGTGCTTAACCAATATGCCCACAAAGGCAGCTAAATTTGCAATTCAAAACAACCAAAATGAATATGCTCAACCATACCAATTAATTAACATTATATGGAACTGTCACTATCACGTACTCAAGTGCGACTATCCTTCAAATCAACCTCATGTTTCAAACATCACATATATCAAATCATACCATACATCCTTCCATATCTAAGCATCAACCAAAAACATATTGCATAACAAGACATTTCTCTCAACCATAAGGATATTAAGCATACAATTCAAGCAATCTAAAAAATTATCAACCAAATACCATTACCTTCTCATATTACATATATAAACACTTAAAACATAATAAGCAAGACCATCAAGGTATAAAATGAACATTATAACTAAAAGACTTCCTAGGTACATGCCAAGACCAAAATGATCATATCACCAATGGTTGAGTTCAAAATTGTCACTAGATGCTGAGTCAACGATCAAATTATGACAGCATAAGTCATCACTAATTGAACTCAATTTCACAATTATAACAAATATCATATTTTTAGATCTATTTAATTTAGTCATTATCACAAACAAATAATTTGAATCGGTTCAATTCATGTAACACCCTAAACCCGGCCTAGACGTTACGGCCGAATCTGTGATGTGACATTGGAGTGTTTTTCCAAAACACAAATTTGACAGAAATCTATTTTTCATAAAAACTTGTTTAGATTCTAAATGAAAGGGTTAGAATGACTAGTTCCTTGTGAAAACTAAAGTTGTTTAAGCAAAATATAAATTATTCTAGTTTCTCAAATTTTGAAACATTTGTTGCGGAAGCTTATAAAACGTATGGCGTAAGCATGATGTTTTTAGAAAAACATTGGTTTGAGCTTTCTTGAAAATTCGAGTACTATTACTAATAGGTAAAAATTAAAGTAATTAAATCCCCAAAATAAAATAAACTTTAAAAGGCCTTATTACATAACGAAAACCCAATATCAAATAAAAATCTAAATTATAGTATATTAAATATATTAACTACGTCGAGTGGGCACCTTCGAGTCCTCCGTCGCTTCGATCTGTCTAAGCCTGGGGATTTCCTGCACAGATAACAGATGTGAGTTTACGAAAAATTAGTGTGTGAAGTCCAAAAATAACAACCAATTAGTGTAAACGCAATCTGGGCCTAGGGCTGTTAGTTCCGGTTAGGGCCTTAGCCCCTTTTTCAGTAACAGTATCAGTCTGGGCCTGACCCCATTTCAGTAACAAAGGCAGTTTGGGCCTTAGTCCATTTCAGTACAGTATGCAAACAAAGAATCCTACCCAATCCAACCGCTACACACTATTTCCATACTAGCCCTACACACCATGTGGGGATAAAATCGACCCACCTAGCCCTACACACCAAGTCGTACCGATTTCGATTCTAAAACTGTAACACCCCGAATTTGGGCCTAGAAGTATTGGGCCTTGAGTGGGGGTCCGTAAGGAGGTTGTATATAGGGATTTAATTGTGCAATGAAATGAAACAATTAAATGTTTGCTTTAGTGGTTAATGGCTTTGAGAAGTGTTGGAGAAATCTTGGGTTTAAACTTGGGCTTTATCAAAAATTTTGGTATTAAGTGAAAAAAACCTAGATGCTTGGACGAGGGCCTTTTAAATTATTGTGGTAAATAAATGACACAAGGAAGCATGTAGTTTAGTGGTTGTGGCGTCATTAAGGTTGTATGGGAGCCTGGGTTCAAGCCTTGGCTCTTGCAATTTATTTTGGTTTTTTTTAGGGAACCTGGACTTTGGCCTTTAGACCTTATAATTAATTGTGGATAAAATATGACACAAAAAGCCTTGTGGTTTAGTGGCAAGTAGCGTGTGGAGCATCTGAGGGGAGGCATGGGTTCGAATCCCATAGCAAGCAAGGAGCATTTATTTTGCTAACAGGGGGCGGCAAGAGTTGGTGTTGAATTTAAACTCTGATGTTGGAGGGATCCCACATCGGGAAACTAACATAAGAGTGGATGCGAAGATGGCTTTAAATAGAAGGAACCATGAGGAGAGTAAAGGTACCTTTCTTGGCTGATCGCTTTCGCTGTATGGCGTGCTCGTTTGGGTTGGGCGTCGGCTAAGAGTGCTCAGAGCGTGGATTAACTCCAGTCGCCAATCAGGTGTGTATTTTCTCGCTACTCTAGCTGTAGGATGGCTACTTCGGGCTGCAATGGGCCGAAAGGGGTCATGTGGGCCCAATGGGCCTACGAGCCCAATTGGATAAGTTGTTTGATTGTGTAGTAAATATTAGACTAGGCTAGGTGAATCTCATATCTGTGGCTAGATTTGGGCTAAAAGGGTCACACGAGCGTGTGGGCCCATTTGGGCCGAGAATAGGCTTTAGGCCCATTCGTATTGTTATCCCTATTTAGAATACTTTAGTTTACCAAATTACTAAAATGCCCTCAAATTGTAAAATTACCAAAGTACCCTCGATTTATAGAATTACCATTTTACCCTCGACTTACAAAATTACCGTTTTACCCTCGATTTACAGAATTACCGTTTTATTCTCAATTTATAAAATTACTGTTTTACCCTTGATTTATAGAATTACTATTTTACCCTCGATTTACAAAATTATTAAAATACCTTTGGTTTACAAAATTACCAAAATACCCTCGATCAGTAAAATTACCAAAATACCCTGGTCTGTAAAATTGCTAAAATACCCTTGGTTTGTAAAATTACCAAAATACCCCTAGTTTGTAAAATTACCAAAATACCACTGGTTTGTGAAATTACCGAAATACCCTTAATTTGTAAAATTACCAAAATACCCCTAATTTACAAAGTTACAGAAATACCCTTGACTTTCTAAAAATTATAGAAATACCATTGGTTTACAAAATTACTGAAATACCCTTGGTTTGTAGATTTACCAAAACACCCTTGTAAGATGAAATGACTAAAATACCCCTATTAGGTAAAGCGACCGTAAAGCACTTGTAGGGTAAAGTGACCGTAAAGCCCCTGTAGGGTAAAGTGATAGTAATACCCCTGTATGGTAAAATGATGAATATGCCCTTGTGTTCCGTATGACTGATGTGTTTAGGATTACATATATTGATATTGGATTAGTTAAGTTTGAGTGACAGGTGGTGGTTATCGTAGGCAATTGATTTTGGAAAAGTTTTAACTTCAACCCGTAACAGGTGTGTACTAACCCTCGTAATAGCTTAGATTAATATTTGCTGAGAAGCCAAAATGCTAAAATACCGGTATTTCAGGAACTTGTAATGTTGCGTTTGGGTATAGATGCGATAAATACGATATGTCGGTGTTTGGATCGATGGAATAAGTAAGAACTCAATTTTCTGCACGATGGTAAGTTGGGCCTCAATGGGCTAGAATCAGTCCCATTTGGGTATAACTCATAGAAAATGGAATCTGGAAAAGTTGCATGTTAACACGGTTAGTACTGTTGTAAAATTTGGATTATGTTGGCTTAACGGGCTAAATCTGCATTCGTAGGACCCATTAGAGGTTTTGGGCCCAAAAGCCCGAGTTTGATAAAGTGGGTTAAAGATCATTGTTTAAACACTCAAAAATATTGATAATTGTTGATGAACATGGAAAACCCTGATATTTGGTAAAATTACGAAATTACCCTTATAATGTGAAAAATGACTGTTTTGCCCTTGTGGCAAGTGACTGACTTGGACTGTGTGGTTGATGGATTTGATTGTGAATATATGTTGGTGATATGAATGACTTGACTGTGATTGTTTGATTCAAATATGGGCATGACATTCTGCATACATGACATGTTGCATGGGTTAGGTTTTATAAATGGTGGAAGTGCTAAAAGGGCTATGCCCCAGTTTACCGAAAAGGGCTTTGCCCCAGTTTACCGAAAAGGGCTTTGGCCCAGTTTATCAAAAAGGGCTTTGCCCCAGTTATTAAAAGAGGCTAGGCCTCCAGTTATATGATAAAGCAGCTATGCTGCCAGTAGAGAGTTTGGTTGGGTGGGTTGAGTTATTCCCCACATGGAGAGCTTGGTTGGTATGGGTGGAGAGTAGCGGATGGTGGGTTGAGTAGTCTCCCCAAATAGACCTGCATACATTGATTGGTATTTCATGTGATATTGAAATGGGCTTGCATACATTCATTGGTATTTCATGTGATATTGAAATGGGCTTGCATACATCCATTGACATTACATGTGATATTGAAATGGGCCTAAGGGCCATACCGTTTACAGTAAAGGCTTTGGCCCAGTGATATGATTTATGAAATGTAACACCCCGAACCTGAGACCGATACCGGAGTCGAACACGAGGTGTTAACTGACTTTAACCCCTTACAAAATTTATTTTCCAGACACTGCCCAATCTGTGTACTAGTCGTTTTAAAAATCATATCTTGAGTTTCGTAACTCAAAAATCAGTTTCGTAATTTTTCCCCGAAACTAGACTCATGTTCCCATCTATGTATTTTTTTCTAGAATTTTTGGTCAGGCCAATTAGTACAGTTTATTAGTCAAAGTCTCCCAAGTTGCAGGGATCGACTACACTGACCTTTGCCCATTACGACTTGGATATCTCCCTACACGGGGCTTCAATACTGATGCCGTTTGTTTCGATGAAAACTAGACTCAGAGAGGAATCTGTACATATATGGTACGACCCCTAATTATCTCTGGTTAATTTGTAATGAATTTCCAAAGTCGGATCAGGGAATCCAGAAACCGTTCTGGCCCTGTCCCACTATAATCTGATTTTCTCTTAATATACTGCCCATATGATCTTTTCGTTACTTCCTCATGAAAGCAGACTCATCGAGCTTCGATTACATAATTTATTCATCAATTAATTCCACTCCTACTATTTTTAGTGATTTTTCAATCTCATGACACTGCTGCTGCCAGCATCTGTTACGAAAGTAACTGAGTCCATCTCATGCCTACCCTTGATCCAACTCAATCGAACATTCGTGCCATTTTCGCATGGCTTAAAGTTTACATGCCAAAATTCAAACACAACGTAATAGCTTATACATGCCAAAATGTTCTTCTAAGCCAACTAAGAAGAAAGTACCAAAACTTGCTATCCGGTGTGATGACTTCGATGACGGCCCGACCCCGCAAAAAAAATAGATGAGTCCAAGCAACCTATAATGGGTGACAAGGAAACATCGAGTGAGTTTATAACTCAGTAAGTCATAAGCAATGCACTACCATCAATCAATAACATTATCACAAGAGGAAACAAAATGGAATGAGACAATTTACTCCATCCATACCGAACCATACCATAGTTCCTCCAACCTATCGATTCAATTTCATATCAATTCATGCATTCACAATCCATATACTCATCAATAGGACATTGAAGCATTTACATAAATCAATTTATTTTCGTTACAATCAAACGACTAAACGGCCTTTCACCCATCCTACGATAAATTTTATGTTCGTGACTTCAAGTATAGTTGTCACATAGGTTCAACTTACCGAGCTCAACACCAAGTATAAGCATAGCACCTATTAGCCATGTACTCAAGACACTTACCCGATCCGCTGTCCGCGATCGACTCAATAGTGTCGCACACATAGTGTCCATAATGATTCACGAATGTATATTGAGCCCGCACACTCAGTGCTACATAATCAACTCGCACACTTAGTGCTACGTAATCAAATCGCACACTTAGTGCTACATAGTCAAACTCGCACACTTAGTGCCGCATGGTCAATTCGCACACTTAGTGCATCATATTCATTTCGCACACTTAGTGCAACATAGTCAAATCGCACACTTAGTGCTGTACAATTTAATCCCGCGCACTTAGCGCCAATCTCATGGTCATAAATGGTTATCCCGCACGTTTAGTGCCGAGATCAACAACTCAGTACATCTTACCTCTTTTCTTTCATTCAACAATTTCATCATCTCATACGTACATGCATATATATATATATGTATATTTATTCATTCCATTCAGCATCAATACATAACATTATGACCATTGAAATAATACCAACTACATGCTTAATGACTTACCTCGTGTTGGGTAAGACGGTTCCAACTCGGCTACTCGATAACCTTTTCTTTGCCTTTGCTCGATTCACCTCCTTTAACTCCTTGAGCTAAATCAATAATTTAACTAGTTTAACCACCTTGCTAAATATTTACAATCCAATTTCACATGTATATGTATGTTAGTATATTCGGCTAATAACCTCATGCAACTACCAAAGCCGAATCAACTAAATATACTTATGAATATATATATATCATCATCGAAATCACCTAAGCTTAGACATCAATTTTTTAATTCCAAGCAAGTTGCCGAATGCAACCTTACTAAATTTTCATGGATTCAAGTCATGGATTCAATATACCATTACCATGAAATCAACAACCAAAAATTCATAGACAATTTAGGAAAATCACATTACAAATCTCATATTCAAGCAAAGACCATGGCCGAAATGCACATATGACCACATAACAAAAATATTGAACCTTTGGTTGCCTAACTAGCTTAACATCCATCAAATTTTAAATCAAGAAACTCACCTCATCTATAATCAACCCTCAATACCCTAAAGCATCAAAAATGACATCAAAGAAATACAACCATCCATGGCCGAATGTCATAGCCGAATTGTTTTAACCATGAGTAACATAACAAGCATAGATCGTGTTTATGGATATACCATGGCCGATTCAAGCTAATCACCTCCAAAATCATCAACCATTTTCAATGCATATAACATATATAAACATGAATAAGTTTCATATAATCTCTTAACACATTAATTTCTTTCATCAACAACCTTTTGTTTCTTTATCCATCAAAACTTAAAGGTAAGAAAAAATCAAGTTCTTCTCACACATACCATAACCGAAAGCTCCATCCAACACTCTAAATTCGAAATTTTAGTATGGCTAGGTAAGAAAAACGTGATGATTAACCCAAACAACTATTATTTCAAAAGAAAAATTAACAAAATTTACTAACCTCCTCTTCATTCAAAAGGCCGAATGCCTTTGCTCCCCCCCTCCTTTTTCTTCTTCTTGTACGGCTAAGAAGAACAAGGTAATGACCCCCTTTTGTTTTTTTGTTACTTCTTTTATTATCCTTAGTATTTCTTTTTATTATTTCCTTTCCTTTACATAAAATAATGACCACTTCATGGAAACTTACCACCTATTCTAATATATGCTCCATCATGGCGCCACTATGTATAAAAGAAGGGGTATTTGACATGCAAAGCCATTATTCTCACCACATGCTTTAATAGGTCCTTGTAATTTAACCAATCACATTTCCAGATTTTCTCACATAGATCCTATTTACTAAAATTCACCTTCAATTAAAAAAAATTCAAACATGGAATTTTCACACATGCATATATACATATAATAAGCATCAAATATGACAGCTAATTATTTTTATGACGCGGTTTAGCGGTCCCGAAACCACTTCCCGACTAGGGTAAATTTTGGGGTGTCACATGAAAAGGCTTCGGCCCAGTGATATGATTTATGAAAAGGCTTCGGCCCAGTAACCGTTAAACGAAAGGCTTCAGCCTAGTATATGTCAAGACTAAATAGGGCTTTGGCCCAGATTGTACTGATACTGTGTTTTCACTGTTTGTTTGTTATTGGGGTTACACACTGAGTTTTCGTAAACTCACCCCGTTTCTAACTGTGCAGGTAATCCCTAAGCTTAGATGGTTTGGAGCTGCGAGGGACTCGGAGATGGCCACACTACTGTTTTTGTTTCTTTTAATTGCAATAAGTAGCCGATTTATTTCTTTATAAGTTTTATCTTATTAATATTATTATTTGGTTTTGGGTTGTAATAAGGCCATTTTAATTATTTTTCTGGGATTATATTATCTTATACCCTATATTTTTCTGATAACAATATGAGTTAGACCTAGGGCACGTTTCCAAAATGATAATTGTTTTCAAAATAACGCAACGATACAATTAATCGGTTTATCAAAAATATCTACTTAAATGAATTCCAACTCGTTTTTCTCAAAACCTAACCTAGCACCAAAGTGTGGCAATGGTTGCGGGCATGTCTAGGATTGGACCCAATCAAGAGCTTGGTACTTAAGCAGCCTTCATGGCTCACCTCCTCTGTTTCGGATACCTACCTGGTGCACAGCTTCCATTCACTTTATTAACTTAGCAAAGACTATCTTTTAAAACACTAAGAAGGACGTTGAAAGAGGCATCGGTTTTCTTAAAAACTTCAATGTGACATGTCGGATCCGGCCATAACGTCTGGGCCGGGTTTGGGGTGTTACAAAAATAGTATTTGCAGTAGAGCTACTAGCAATAGGCTTATAGCCTTTCAGTACACTTCCTCCAAAATCATATATCCCACCCCATGTAATGCAACATAATATCATACGTGTATGTAGAAATGTCATGCTTAATATCAGTCATACATGTAACACCCAGAACTCATGGCCGTTACCGGAAATCGAACACGAGGTGTTACCGGCTTACTTCATTTATTTCCCCCTATTTTTTTTGTTCCAGGCAAGCTGGCCACTGTATCGTGGTCTCTTTAAAAATCATATTTTGAGTTATGAAACTCGAAATCCAATTACGTCAATTTTCCCCAAAACTAGACTCATATATCTATATGGGGGAATTTTTTTAGAATTTTTGGTTGGGCCAATTAGTACAGTTTATTTTTTAAAGTCTACCCTGTTTCAATGTTCGACTACACTGACCTCTGTACCTTACGATTTAAATATCTCCATGTACAGGGATTAAATGCCTATGCCGTTTGTCTCTAATGAAACTAGACTCGATAATGAATTTTTACATATAAGGAAAAACCTCTAATTATCTCCATAAAATTTACGGTGAATTTTCTAAGTCAAAACAGGGGATCCAGAAATTGCTCTGGCCCTGTTTCACAAGAATTTAATTAACTCCTAACATACAGCTCATATGGTCGTTTTGTTTCTTCCATATGAAAATAGACTCATCAAGCTTCGATTGCATAATTTATTCATTATTTAATTCCATTTATACTATTTTTATTGATTTTTCAATCTCACATCACTGCTGCTGTCAGCATCTGTTACTAAAACAAACTATGCCTATTTCATGATTTTTCCTTTATCTAACTAATAATTCATCATACATGTCACAATTTATGACCATGACTAGCCATGCCAAAGGCTAATCATCACCGAGCATCTCCCTACTACACTATTACCAAATCATGAATTTAACACCGAAAATAATCAGCCATGACATATGGCATAATAATCGAGTAGGCCTCAACCAATACTCAACCAAAACCGAATTACCAAGACTTGTGTCCAAACATCATAGAACCAAATCCAACCGAACATTTATGCCATTTTCGCATGGCTAAAAGTTTACATACCAAATTTCAACAAAACATAATAGCCTATACATGCCGAAATGTTCTCCTAGACCAACTAAGAAGAAAATACCAAAAGTTGCTAGCCGGTGTGATGACTTCGATGACGGTCCCGAGTACGCAAAAAGTCGAGTCCAAGAAACCTAAAATAGGTGACAAGCAAACACCGAATGAGTATATAACTCAGTAAGTCATAAGCATTACACTACCATCCATTAATAAAATTTTCACAAGAGGAAACAACGAAATGAGGCTAAGTACTCCATCCATACCGAACTATGCCATAGTTTCTTAGACCTTACGATTCAATCTCATTCCAAGTCCTACATTGACATTTCATACGCTATTCAATAGAATAATTGAGGCATTTCCATACATCATTTTATTCTCGTTACAATCATACAACTAAACGAACTTTCACCTATTCCACGATGAACCTTATGTACGTGACTTCAATTATAATCATCACATAGGTTCAAAACTTACCATGCTCAACTCCAAATATAAACATAGCACCTATTAGCCATGAACTCAAGGTACTTACCCTTTCCGCTGTCCGAAATCGACTCGGTAAGGTCGCACCCTTAATATAAGTAATTGATAGAAAATATATATATAGTGGGTTCGCACACATAGTGCTTAATAATCAACCACGCACACTTAGTGCCATGTACTTTAAACTCGCACACTTAGTGCCATGCATTTCAAGCCCGCACACTTAGTGCCAATCTCACAACCGTGAACACTTATTGCCCGCACACTTAGTGCCGAAAACCAGCCACTCTATATGCTTCACTTCCTTTTTACATTCGACAATTTCATCTCTACATACATATACATTTGTATACATTTCATCTCATTAAACACAATTGCATAGGTATTACGATCATTTAAATCAATACCAACTATATGCTTAATGACTTACCTTGTGTTGGGTAAAATAATTCCAAGTCAGCTACTCGATGACCTTCGATTTCCCCTTGTTGGATGCCTCTCCTTTAGGATCTTGAGCTTAAACAAATAAATTAACTCATTCAACCGCTTTGCTACATATATTGGTATTCACATTTTAATGATTTTATGACATACGGAACGGCATGGTAAAATTTTTATCTTGCTACCTTATGTTCTTAGCTATTCGGCTAATAACCTTATGCAATTACCATACTTTCAATAATCCAATCACACATGCATATGCATACTTGGACATTCGGCAATCACCTTTGCTAGTTTTTCCCATTTTTTGTCGGTTATATATATACATAGTCCTAAGGTAATATCACGAATGGGCTTACATATATATGTATATATAGCCGAATATGCAAAGCTTAAACTCAACATCACATAAGATCCTAAGTGATGGCCGAATATGTATATGTATATATATATATATCAACTATACTATTACTTTTAATCCATCTAATCACAAAATTTCATCTCATGAACACTTGACCCATTTCTCACAAAAATGAAACAACAACTAAAATGAACATCCCATTTTTGCCCCACATGGCCGATTGCTTCATTTGTTACCCAACTAACAATTCAACAATTTCAACCTCATTACAACCTCTACCTATCCAATATAACATGAACACAATCCTCCACCCCTAAATTAGATTCGGCAATCACTTAACCCATTTTAACCTCAACTTTCAAGTTAAAAGCAATTAACCACTCACCATATCCTACATTACTATCCATTTTAATGACATTAACACATCTACTAAGAGTTTCAAGCTTCTTGGCCGAATTTCAACCTCAAAATCCTAAGTCTAATCTATAGGATGAGTAGAATTTGAACTAACCATCTCAAACATGCATAGATTTTCAAGAATCATTCAATACATACCTCATTCTAGCCATCTTCCAAGCCAAAATCAAATAACCAAATCTCCCTTCCTTCTCCTCACTCACGGCAATAGCCAAAGAAAAAAAAGATGAACACTCCCTCTTCCCTCCTTATTTTATTCATCTTTTCCTTTTTAATTCCTTTCTTTAATTTATTTTAATTTACTTACCAATATTAAATAATAAACAACATAAACTTGGAGGAATGGAACCATGCTTGGCCGGCCACTTAACATGAATTTGGCACTTTGACATGCAAACCCAAACTTTCCTATTTTAATACTATTTGGTCCTTACTTATTTACCTATCATAATTTTCTAAGTCTCTCAACTAGATCCTTTCAAGCAAAATTCACATTCCTAAGATAAAATTAAAACATCAAATTTTTATACAAGTACTATCACACATATAAGATATGCAAATAAAATTTTAACTAAATTTTATGACTCGGTTTTGTGTTCCCAAAACCACATTCCGACTAGGGTCAAATTAGGGCTTTCACAATACATATATTGGTTATCTCATCAGTATAGGGTCTAAGTATACTTACAAACCCAACAGTAGGTCCACAGTCGTCTCAGACGACCTATGCAACCTTAATAGTCAAATAGTGGTAATGGGCCTATAGCCCATATTGCGGGCCCATGTGAGCCCACATGCTATTGTGGCCTACCTAGCCCAAAAATGGCCTTAGCCATGCAGTTTACACTGCCTGGCCCAATATTTACCACACTTTTGTGCATTTTTCCTGTGTGGGGCCCACAGGCCCATTGGGCCCACAAGGCCTAATTCAGCCTAAAAATGGCCCAATTCTGATTTGGCCCATGGAATCGCTCATGGCCATCTCATCGACCGTACGGCCATGTTTGTTACACGACTTGCCACACAAGTGGCTACACGCCTGTGTGGTGTTGACAACCCATCTTTCGGCTTTTTAGCTTTTGCTGTTACATATCTAAAGGTAGTGTTCACACACCTGTTATGGAGTTGTAGAGAGCCTATGGTTAAACACAACCTTTTATTAATCTAAACCATCATTAATCTAGAAATCATAATATTGTAAAGCTTAACCAAAATGTAGCTACTTACCAACAAACAATCGTAGTACCCCACTTGTTCCCAAAACCATGTATTCCTTCCAATGCTTCACCTTCACACGAGACAGTTAATCGAATCGTAAGTATCTACAATCCCACATAAAGGACTTAAGGAACTTACCAATAAAGGAGATGTCACTTGTATGGGTAAGGTAGTCGGCCTAACACCCTGCTATGAACCCGAGTCCCTAGCATCAAATGTACAAAAAGAAGTGTTAAAGAGATATTTCCCCATGGTAGAAAAGAAAAGATAGGCCTAAAAGATACATAAGCCGAACCTTTGAGTGGAGAACCTAATAAGGTTGGGCTAGGGAAAACAAATCATAAAACTTACCAAATAGATCAAGGGGTTTTTGGCAAGCCTTCTGCAAGCCAAGGAATAGAAAAGAAAAGAGGAGAAGGAGATGGTTAAGTCTTGACAAGATTTAGCCAAAGTAAGAATAACAGAAGAGTTGAAAGAAGGAGAGGAGAAGAAGTCCACAAGTATAGCTAACAACAAAAAATGGTTTGTGAGGGGGGAAGCAAGTGTTATTCAGCCAGGGAAGAGAATACCAATTGGGAAAAAGAAGAAATAGTGAAGGACAGAAATCGGTGGACTAGAGGCTTGAGGGAAGAGTAGAATCGAACTCACCAAAAACTGAAAGGGTATTCGCGAAAAATTCCCATAATGCCCGGCTTCAAAAACAAAAATAAAAAGACTAAAAATGCCAAAACCTGAAATGCAAAGCAAGAGAGGCTCTCTAAACTCCAAAGCCGAATTCTTATGGTCAAAGTACCAATTCGGCTACAACTCTTCTCCCATTCAAATCCTACAAAATCCTCCCCAGATCACTCCCCCAACTTCTCCTCAAATCTCTCCTCTAATCCCTCACTTGACCAATTCAAACTCCCCAAACTGTCCAACCAATAGAGTCCCAATGCCATACAACCACCCACACGACAGTTTGCAAAAAGACACTCCTTGCGTGGAGTAAGACTCGAACTCAAGTCCCTCAACATCAGTATCGTACCGTTTGCCACTAGTCTAGCAGGATTTTTATGTCAAGCCACCCTCTCATTACTTTAAGAAGCCTACTCTCAGAAGATAAGGATTTATTCAATTAGGAGCAAAATTTTGCTCAAGCCAGAGCTTGAACCCATGCCCTCTCAAACATTCCCAGAGCATTAAACCACTAAGGCAGACATACATCCACGTCACAGACGTACAAAATAAATTTTAAAAGAGATTTTGGGATTTAAGAAATTAGGGCGTTACAATTCAGCTCGTTCTAGCTTACCTTATTTTATTATCATACCACACAGTTCATGAATGTAGCAATTGAAAAGGTTCAAGTTATAGAAATACAAACCACAAACTCTGAGCTATTCATTGATGACCTTGTCCTTTCTTCTCTTTCTCGAGAATTCTAGGTCAATATTAGCTACGGATTAAAAAATATAATAAATTAACAATAATCAATTGCTAAATAATACAACTTTTGCATATTATTCAGTTTAGTCCTTCAAATCGGGAATAACGTAACATTCATTATTAACTCCCAAATTTTATACCGAATTTCCTAGGGCCTCTATAGGACTTTCTATTTTTCAAATACATCCTATATTTTGAATTTTGCACAATTTAGTCCTTATTGTTCAAAATCATCAATGGACTTTAGAAATTAGTCCTATTTCACTTCTAACCTTAAAATCTATCAGAAGAACACCTCAAACTTCAATTATTTAACAATGGCAACATCTTCAATCTTGAATAATACCTAAAACTACTATATGGGTTAGCTGGATTGTATTACCGGGGTTTCAAAAATATAAAAACTACGAGAAATGAGACTAAATTGACTAACCAATTAAAGCTTGAAACTTTTTAAACCCTTAGTGTCATGCGTATTTCTCCATTTTCTTTTTTCTTCAAATGTTTGGGATAAAAAGAGAATAATTCTTCTCTTTCAATCCAATATACTATCTTTTATTTATTTTGTTTTTATTTTATTTTTATTTTAGAACTCTATGTTTTATTTTATTTATTAATTTTATTACATTTTCTTTTTATAACATCATTCATTATCATCCACTTTCATTAAGCCAATGGTTTAATTACTTTATAAGTCCCTTAACTATGTTTTACTTTATGATTTACTTATAATTCAACTTTTGACTCTTACGCAATTTAGTCCTTGTACTTAAATTAAGCACTAACGTAACGAAATTACCTAATCGAAATTCAATTCTCTTCTGCTATAAATATTTACAGGTTCGGTTTACCAAAATGAGGTCTCGATGCCTCAATTTTAAAAACCATTGACTTTAGAATCGATACACTTATACCTTGTCTAACTTTCCAAATAACCAAAATTATTAGACCAAGCTTCTGTTTAATACTATAATACCCTTATAAATAGTAATAAATAATATTTATTGACTTTATCATCGGAGAAAAAAATTTTGAAACCACCATTTCCAACACCACTAACTCTCAAGTCGTAAGATTCTCCCCTCCTTTAAGAAATTTCGTCCCTGAAGTTTACGGAGAAAGATGTGGGGTCCTAAGATTTCATTTCTGAATCAATTAAATTATTTGCTATCCTTTCTTGTCGATCGTCAGACTCGTTTAACCAGATCACAAATTTTTTCGCATGCTATCAATATTCATATATTGTAATTTACCTTGAATCATCAATTATGATATCAACACAATTCATTATTCATTTAACCTATTAATATGTTATAACTTTATTGATCTTGTTCGAACTCAAGTCAGATACATAGATTAACTAACTTGTATCCCAATCTAGCATTATAATTGCATCATCAAATAAAATCGAAACAATTACACTGACACATAAGTGTATCATCGAATGAATTGACGCAATTATATTGGAAGAGAAGTGCATCATTGGGTAAAATCGAAGAAACTATACTGATAGACAAAGTGCATCATTGGATAAACCGAAGCAATATACTAGCACACACAGTGCATCACCGGATAAACGAAAGGAAATATACTAGCACATACAGTGCATCATCGAGTAAACTGAAGGAAATATACTGGGACATATAGTGCATCATCGGATAAATCGAAGGAAATATACTAGCACATACAATGCATCATTGAATATATAGAAGCATCTATTCTGACACACACAATGCATCACTGGATAAACCGAAATATCTATACTAGCACACACAGTGCATCATTGGATAAAACGAAGCATAACCTGTACATTAATAACATAACCAATTTCCAATTTCCTTATAAATTCAATTTATGTTTTAACAATCTCAATTCATTCTTCTAATACCATATATATAATTATTCAACTTAGTTTCATACAGAGTACCACCTATCAATTAAATTGTACTATTTTCTATTTTATTCAGTTCAGTCTAATGGTTGAATAATCAATACGTATAGTCACAATTCAATTTATACGATAATTATGCCTTCATTTTAATTCACCATCATATGAATAAAATAAATTTATAAACAAGTAAATTTATCTTAAATCTTGAAAATACATACCAAATTCTCGTGCTATTAAGTCACCCATAATGTCTCCCTAACCTTTTTCTGTCGGAATAGATCTCTAGATAGCTGTAGGAATATTACTAACATTTCTTGGACAATTTTGAGCAATATGCTCTAAAGATCTGTATAAAAAATATGACTTATGTGTTTTCTGCCACAAAGTTTACAGTTCAGAATAGTTATGCCTTTTTTTTTTACTTTTTAATATTCCTAATAGATTCTAATGGTTGTTTAACCTGTTCTTTCTCAGATTCAACATTCGATGGAATTGATTTCCAAGAACTTCAAAACTCTCCAGCTCACTTAGGTAGGGTTTGTGAAACAATAATCTCAACTTTTTTTTTGAATGCTCAGAGAGAATATTCTTTCTTGTCTTGGCCTAAGGCGTGTTCAACCAATTTCTCTCGTTCAGCTAGATCAGCAAACTATCATTTTTTGAGAGATCAATTGGGTTCAAATCTTGTCTTGCATTCCTCGAAGTAACCACTTACAACTTTCTTCTTCAGTCAAGACAAGTTCTAAAGCGTACTTACTAAGTTGTAGAAATTCGCACTTCTAATCAATTACTGTCATCTCGCCTTGCTTCAGCAATAGGAATTCTTGCTTCCTATCCTTTAAGTACAGTTCACCAGCATACTTTTTCTGGAATTCAAATTGAAAGAAATCTTAGTCAAACCGTTGAGCGGACACATGACAAATAATAGTCTGCCACTAATTATATGCTTCTCCCTATAGAAGAGAAACAAGACATATAACACATTCATGGGGCATGCATTCTAACTGTTAAAATACTCAATTTGTTGCCTCTAGCCATATCTGAGCCTTTTTGTAATAGCCAGTTTTCAGTGAAATTGAAACGATGGTTTTGGGACCACAAATTTGATAAGTAAATTTTTTGTTTTATTATTATTTTAATGTCTATGGAATGTTAGTAAGGTCGTATTAAAATTTCATTAAGAAATTTTGATGTTTGCATGATTAATTAAGTGAAAAAGACTAAATCGTAAAAACTGTAAAAGTAGAGTTCCATTAGTTAAAAGGATCAAAAAACGAGTAAAAGGGCTTAATCGATAAAAATACCTAATAGTCATAAGTATATGTTAGAGTGAGAATTTGATGTTTCCATTGAAGGAAAAGTGATCAGCATGTCATAAAGCATAGGAATAAGGGATAAAGTTTAATTCCCGAGCCTAGGGATAAAAGTGTAAATATGCAAAAGTTTAGGGGCAAAATTGTAATTTTGCAAAAGTTTGAGTTAAGGACTATTTTGAATGGTAGATTAATTAAATAAGTAAAATATGATGTTTTAGATCCCGAAAAATAAGATTTGAGCCTAGAATGAGGGAAAAATCAAAAATTCAGAAAGTTGGTAAAATGGTCGTTTTAGTATCGAGGTAAGTTCATATGTATAATCAGTATTAATTTATACATATTTCAATGTAAAATTGATATATTTATTATAATTTCCGAGGTGTTGAAAGTATGCAAGTTGGTATGATAATAATATAGCAATAATGCTGTAATTAATATTTGAAAGTTAAATTTAGTGAATTAATTGAATTATGTTAAATTAAATGATTATGGTGCCATGTTTATGAATTGATTTAAAAATATGTCTATGGTACATGAAGTGCATTGAATTATCATACATAAATGAGATTTCTATGATTATGGATATTATGGGAAATTGTAAGTTCATATGATTTTTAATAAGGCAATGTGTAATTAAATGTTATTGCCTTGATATTAAATAAGATGTAAGTTATATGTAAGTAATACATCAATATTACTTGTATTATGATATTTTATAATAATATTGGAAATATGTTTATGGATAATTACTTGATTAGTGACATTGTTGGAAAAGAGAGAGAAATCCCGGTTGAACCTTCGGAAAGATTGGATGATACAGATAGTATGTAGCTAGGTCACATGTATGGTGTTGAGTGCACATCATGTGTACAAGAGAGCTACAAGACATTATGATGTAGCTAGGTCCCATGGGTGATACTATGTGTACACCATGTAGACAAGAGAGCTACGGGATATATGTAGCTAGGTCGCATGCGTGGTTCCAGGTGAAGGACACCATGTAGACAAGAGAGCTACGAGATAAATTGGCTAGGTCACATGGGTGGTACTGAGTGTTCACCATGTGTACAAGAGAGCCGAACTATATGATGGGTGGAACTATGTGCTGAAACCACCAAGTATCGAGGATTGATCCAAAGTGTTCACCGGGAGACTCTCTATGTATTGCTTTGTGAGTTTTGTGATGAATAAGTGCAGGAACATGGTTATGTGAATGATGTGTTCATTAAGTGACCAGGATGTGGTAAGGTTATAAACAAGTAAGTTATACATGAGGATGATTTCATGGTGACCTTGTGATCATGGGCCTATACTTGTGATGTATGAAATGTGGTGAAAATAATATGTGATATGTATGTTAAAATGAGGTTAATACAGAGAAAGTGTGAAAGAGTGAATTAGCAATAAAACTGTTTTGGACAGTAGCAGTAATGTGATTTTGAAAAATCAGCAAAACTAGTAAAAATTGAATCAGAGACTGAATGAGATATCAAATTAAATCTTAATGCATCTATTTTGATATAAAAGAAACAGAGCAGGAAAAGGAGTTCTATATTTTGAGATATTTGTGTTTTTGTAAGACTGATTCAGAATGATTACGTGATCCCCTATTCTGACTTTGGAAAATCAAAAGAACTTGGATAAAAATATTTAGAGGATTAAACTTATATTTTTAAAATCCCCAACGAGTCTATTTTCAAGATAAATCAACAAGAACATTATCTGAGTTCTGTACTATGAGATAATTAATTTTTAGTGAAGAGAGGTCAAGACTGTCAGAAAGTGAAATAGGGGAAATTTTAATGAATAGACTTTACTAATTAGCTAAACCAAAAATTTTGAAAATTTTTTAGTGGAAAGATATGTGAGTCTAGTTTCAGGAGAAATTTACAGATCTTAATTTGGAGCTCTTTAGCTTGAATTATAAATAAGTAAGTGACTATGACTGGTGTGGACAGTTTAATGTGAGCATTTATTAGTAAATTGTGAAATCGTACTTACAAGAAAGCTATATACATTAAGGATGTGGAATGGAGAGGAGGAAGAGGAAAATAAATATATGTGGAATACATGGAAACTATGGTATATGAAATATTGATATAATGAAATAAATGATATGTGTTTATAAGAAAACAAAAAGAGAATGATATGTATCATGACATGTATATATATATGACTAGTCTCAATGTAATGCTTGTTGGGTATGGAGTTGAATTGAAATGTTTCAGGCAAATATGTTATTTTGCGCATCTGAATTTTAGTATTTTATAAAGATATGATCTAGTTTTAAATATGAATGCTTGATGATTAAGCTGGAGATATTTGGTAAGATGATAATCTTGGTATAAATGTATAAGTGGTACTATAATAAACAAGGTAAAATGAGTATGAGAGACACATGTATGATGACATACAAATGCTATGTTTGTGGTTTAATTGAGAATATTTAATCATTAAATGAATACCATGTTATATTCTTTTGATTTTGTATAAGTGTGTAAGGGATTAAGGTTGACCAAAGCTTGGAACATAGCCTAGGTATATTCCACACAAGTAGAAACACGACCATGTGTCTCAGCCGTGTATGGAACACGACTTTGGGACACGGGCGTGTAGAGCCTTAAAGCATGAAATTTCCAAGATTTTCGTAAGTTCTCGGTTTAGTCCCGAACCCTTCCTAAAGTATGTTTTGGGCTTCGTAGACTCAAATAAGGGACTATGTGTAAGTGAATGAACGTTTTGAAATATGAATGAAATTTTATGGCCCGTATGTTAGTTTAATGTTTGTATGTTTGTCCGGCAACACCTCGTACCTTATCCTGGCCTCGGGTATGGGTAAAGGGTGTTACAATCAAATACCAACCCTACTACATTTTTGACTTTTCATTGTCTCTATGGCCGGCCATGCCATAAATAAGGGCTTATTTGCTCCTTAAAAACCCTTAACTTTGGTTCTCTAGCTATTTGGTATGTCTATCAAGTGAAATTGAACTTTGACCCTTTGTGCGGTTTAGTCTTTTTTCGCAATTAAGCTCTCAAACATTAAAATTTATTCACCAAATTTGTCATGCACTTTTTTAATCATGCCATCACACATAAAATAATATTAAAATAATTTCTCTGACTTCGAAATAGTGGTTTCAAAACCACTATTTTGACTAGGCTCAAAATCGGGCTGTTACAATTCTTCCTCCTTAAGGATTTTCGTCCTCGAAAATCTTACTGATGAATAAGTTAGGGTATTGGTCTCTTATAGTCTCTTCGGGTTCCCACGTGGCTTCCTCGACTCCATGTCTATGTCACAAAACATTCACGAGTGCTACACTTTTATTCCTCAATTTCTTGACCTCTCGATCTAAAATATTAATCAGTTCTTCACCATAGGTCATATCTGGGCTTACTTCAATTTCTCCTGATGAAATCACGTGTGAGGGGTCAGATCTATAGCGGCACAACATTGATACATGGAACATATCATGAATTTTCTCTAGTTCACGAGGCAAGGCTAATCGGTATGCTACTGGTCCAAGTTTCTCGGTCACCTCATAAGGTCCAATAAACCGCGGACTTAGCTTGCCTTTTCTACCGAATCTAAGGACTTTCCTCCACGGGGATACTTCCAAAAATACCCTATCACAGACTTGGAACTTGATTTCCTTTCATTTCAAATCCGCATAGGATTTCTTTCTATCCGAAGCGGCTATCAAGAAATCACGAATCACCTTAACCTTCTCTTCGGTCTCTTTGACCAAATTGACCCTGTGAATCTGATTTTCTTTAAGTTCTGTCCAATATAAAGGTGTTCGACACTTACGCCCATACAAAGCTTCGTAAGGTGCCATTTTCAAACTCGACTGATAGCTATTGTTATAAGCGAATTCGACTAGCGGTAGATACTTCTCCCAACTGCCTTGAAACTCTAGGATACAATAACACAACATATCTTCAAGGGTCTGAATTACTCTCTCTGACTGACCGTTGGTTTGCGGGTGGAAAGCTGTGCTAAAATTCAAATTTGTCCCCAATGTTTCTTGCAACTTCTTCCAAAATCTTGAAGTAAACCTTGGTTCCCTATCTGAAATAATCGACAAGGGCACTCCATGAAGGCTCACAATCTCAGAAATGTACAAGTCGGCCAGCTTATCAAGCGAGAAGTCTGTTCACACCAGGATAAAGTTAGCTGACTTTTTCATTCAATCAACCACAACCCATATGGCATCTTTCTTCCTTGGAGTTACCAACAAACTTGTCACAAAATCCATAGTAATCTGATCCCACTTCCACTTGGGGACCATGATAGGCTGAAGTAAACCCGAAGGTACTTTGTGTTTGGCTTTCACTTGTTGGCACACTAAGCATTTTGATACAAACTCCGAAATGTCTCTTTTCATCCCCAGCCACCAATACATTTTCTTTATATCATTATACATTTTCGTACTTCTGGGGTGCATTGACAAACAACCACTATGTACCTCAAGTAAAATTTTCTAAATCAACCCAATGTCCTTAGGAATGCAAATCCTACCTCGGAACCTCAAGCGACCATTGGAATCAATCCAAAAATCCGATTCAACACCCTATTCACACTGTGCTCTCTTGGCTAGCAATTCATTGTCACTCCCCTAAACTTCACAAATTTCTTGAAGAAAAGTCAGTCTAGCTTTTAACACAGCTAGAATCAAACCATTCTCTAACAATGCCAATTGAGCGTTCATTGCTCTCAGTGCAAATAATGATTTTCTACTCAACGCATCTGCGACCACATTCGCCTTACCCGAATGGTAGTCGATAATAAACTCATAATCTTTTAATAGTTCCAACCACCTCCATTGTATCAGATTTAAATCCTTTTAAGTCATCAAGTACTTAAGACTCTTATGATCTGTGTATACATGGCATATCTCTCCGAACAAATAATCTCACCAAATCTTCAAGGCAAACACTATGACAGCCAACTCTAGGTCATGTGTCAGATAATTCTTCTCGTGAGGTTTCAATTGTCTAAAGGCATAAGCTATAGCCTTGCCTTCCTGCATAAGTAAGCATCCCATGTAACACCCCTTACCCAAGACCGTCGCCGGATCAAGCACGAGGCGTTACTAGACTTATCTTACCTATTCGGGGCATAAAAATAAAATTTACTTTTTAAAAAATATTAATTTGCTCACATTCATCCAATAATTCCCTAAAAAGCACCATCAAGGCCTTAAAACGTGCAATTGGGATGGTTCGGAACCAAACCGGGAACATTAAAAATTTTCCGATTACTTACACAGATCAAAACAATTACTATTCATAATAAAACTATCCATCTGCATAACAGTCACTAAATTAATTATAACTTGAGTTAAGAAATTCAAAATTTAAATCTATAAATTTTCTCTAAAACTAAACTCATATATCTTCTTATCATAATTTTTTCAAAATTATTGGTTCGGCCAATTAGTACAGTTTATTCATTAAATATTCTCCTGTTTCATAGTTCAGTGGACTTGACCTCTCTTCACTAAAAATTGATTATCTCATTATAAAGAAATTGGATAATGCTTTCATTTATTTCTAATGAAAATATCCTCACTAATAAATCTATAAATATAAACTTTGACTTTTAATTCCATTTTTATGATTTCTAGTGATTTTCCAAAGTTGGAACAGGGGATCACGAAGTCACTCTAAACTAGTCTTACAGAAATTTAAATATCTTAGAATATAGAGTTCATTTGCTTGCTCTATTTCTTTCTTATGAAAATAGACTTAATAATATTTAATTATATATCTCATTCACCATTTAATTCCATTTCTAAAATTTTTAGTGATTTTTCAAATCCATATAACTGTTGCTGTTTCCTAACTGTTCCATGGCCAACTATTACTCTTTCATAGTTTCTTTGCATCAAACATCATTTAGGCATACATAATACCAAAACATGTTCTCATTTAGCTATATCATAAGCTAATCATTACCAAGTATTCACATGCCTTTCTTTAATCATTTCATAAGGACATACACACAAAATAGCCAAGTCTCTATACATGCCATAACTTAAAGTATTTCTAGTCACAAAATACCGAGATAGCTCGTTGATAGTGTGAGGCAATCTGTGACGTCCTTACGATTTTTTGAGTTGGCTTTTTGATACTATAAAAAAG
This sequence comes from Gossypium hirsutum, assembly GCF_007990345.1. Lineage (NCBI taxonomy): Eukaryota > Viridiplantae > Streptophyta > Magnoliopsida > Malvales > Malvaceae > Gossypium > Gossypium hirsutum. Next base: position 39,840,748 of record NC_053433.1, read on the forward strand.
AGAGAAAAGAAAGGGAGTAAGCATAAAGCTTAGTAAGTTTGCATGTAAATAAATAACAACATTCTAAATGAATTATCAAGATAACCTGAACCTTCCGAACATGGACTTATCTTACCTTCCCTTTGTTACACTCTTTGAATTTTCTGTTGAACCATTTGCAATACTAAGGATACATAGGCACCTTTCCTTTTTAAACTTACCATTGCCATGTCTTGACATGGTCTTAGGTGGTATCCTTGCCTTATGAACTCACCATTGCAAGGCATGGTCTTACTGGGATCTTTCCCTTATAGTAGTTTATCAATGCCATGTCCTGACATGATCTTACATGATTTCCTTGCCTTGTATAACTTACCAATGCCATGCCTTGGCATGGTCTTACTTGGTATCCTTAAACCCTAATGTCATGACATTTGTATCCTACGTATTCCTAAGGTTCAACCAGAACTTTTAAGTATCATTTCTCTATCAAATCTTGCTTGAATCATCAAGGAATAAATTTACAAAATAAATATATAGATTCTGAAAAATAACATCATTAATTATAAATAATCAAACATTGCATTTATTTACCGCAAACTTACCCCGATACAAATACGATCAAATATTTTGATTTAGTCCTCAACCTTTTTCTTTCCTCGGTCTAACCCCGAATTTCATTCTTGTTGATCTATAGTAGCAAATTTAACTTATTTAATATTCACATTTACAAAACAGCCCTTAACTCTAGCTTTGGCAAAATTACAATTTTGCCCCTAAACTTTTGCATATTTACACTTTTGCCCCAAGGCTCAGAAATGAAACTTTGTCCCTAATTCTTATGTTTTTTGACATGCTGATCATTTATTTACCTATGGCAACATCAAATTCCCACTCTAACATGTACTTATGACCATTAGGTATTTTTACCGATTATGTCGTTTTACTCGTTTTTGCTTAAAATCTCTTAGCTGAAGTCGTTTAACATAATTTCAAACTTCATATTCTACCATAAAACATCAAAATAAACACATTTCACCTTTGGGTATTTTTCCAAATATGAACCCTAGGTCAAATTATTGCTAGAATAAGCTAAATCAAGTTACCGGGACTTCAAAAATGTAATAGACATTAAAAACGGGGCTTGGAATCACTTACTATGAAGCTTGGAAGCTTGACAAAACCCTAGCTATAAAGAAACCTTGAAATTTAGGCCTAATGAAGAAGATGGACACATTTTTCCATCTTTTTCCCTTTTTTAATCTTTTAATTACCAAATGACTAAAATACCCTTCATAAAAACTTTATTTATTTTTATCTATGTATGTCCATTTTTGTCCATGAAAACCTAATGGTCTAATCACCATTTAAGGACCTCTACTTCAATTATACTCTTCAAATTAATCCTTTAGCATCTAAAACTCATATTTATCAACTTTTGCAATTAAGCCCTAGTAGGCAAATTAAGCTTGCTATCTATAAAATTTTCCATCGGTACTCTAACACATGCATCTAATCACTCGGTAAATTATAAAAATTAATCGGAATAAACTTTTCAAACTCAGATTCGTGGTTTCGCAACCACTATTCCATTCAGGCCCTATTTTGGGATGTTACATCCCAAGCCATTTAGAGAAGCATCGCTGTAAATCACAAACTTTTTTCCTGATTCGGGTTGTACTAATACTGGAGCCTCAGTCAACATCTTCTTCAGCTTCTTGAAACTCTGCTGACACTTATCCGACCATTTGAACTTAAATTCTTTTTGGAATAACCTCATCATAGGAGTAGCAATCATGGAAAAGTCCTTTACAAATCGTCTGTAATTACTGGCAAACCCAAAAAGCTTCTAACCTCGGTCAGATTCTTTGGTGGTTTCCATTCAACAATAGCAGAAACCATGCTGGTATCAACCCTAATGCCATTGCTTGAGACAATGTGACCCAAAAATCTGACTTCTCAAAGCCAAAATGCACTCCTACTAAACTTGGCATACAAATGATTGTCTCTCAGAGTCTGCAAAACGGTTCTCAAGTGTTCGGCATGTTCTACCTTATCTCTAGAATTGATTAGAATATCATCGATAAATACAACCACAAACTTATCTAAATATGACCGAAATATTTTGTTCATTAAATCCATAAACACGGTGGGGGAATTTGTCAAGCCAAAAGGCTTGACGAAGAACTCACAGTGGCCATACCTCGTCCTAAAAGCAGTTTTAGGTACATCTAACTTTTTAACTTTCAGATGATAGTAGCTGAATCTCAAGTCCATCTTAGAAAACCATGCCGCTCCTTTTAATTGATCAAAAAAGTCATCTATTCGTGGCAACGGATATGTATTCTTGATTGTCATCTTATTTAACTGTCGATAATATATACACAACCTCATGGATCCATCTTTCTTTTTCACAAATAGCACTGGAGCACCCTATGGTGAAAAGCTCAGTCTCACAAAACCTTTATTGGCCAACTCTTGCAATTGTGACTTTAGTTCTTTCAACTCAGTCGGAGCCATTCGGTACAGAGCAATCGAAACAGGCGTTGTCCCTGGCATTAGATCTATACCAAATTCAACTTTTCTATTAGAAGGTAAATCAACAATTTTTCCAGAAATACATCTACAAATTCACCTACCACTGGCACGAACTCAACCATCAACTTAGACTCCTTAGTATTCATTACAAAAGCCAAATAAGCTTCACAACCTTTTCTCAAACACTTCTAGGCAGATGTTAAGGATATCACAATAGGTAAGTTCTCTGGTTCATTTGATTTAACCCAAAGAGGTTCGCCATTTTCACATTTCAATTTAATAACTTGTTTTCAAATTACTACAACATCATGGAGTGTCAACCAGTCCATACCCAAAATGACATCAAACTCATTGAAGGGTAACAGCATCAAATCGGCCAGAAGAGAGTGACCTCTAACTATCAAAGGACATTTCCTGCATACTTTATCAACTATCATATGCTTGGCTAGAGGGTTTGATACCTTAATCATAAACTCCATAGAATCAACAGGTATGCTCATGCTAGACACCAATTTCATGCACACGTACTAATGAGTAGAACCAGGGTCAATCAAAGTAATAGCAGTATTGTCATAAAGAGAAAATGTACCAGTGATCACATCGGGAGAAGATACATCTTCACGTGCACGTATGGCGTAAGTTCTAGCCGGAATTCTAGCTTATGATCTCACTGTGGTGTCTCTCATCACATCCTTGCTGTTACCTTTAATTCCGACATTCTTTTGAGGCCTTCCTTTAGAATTTGTGCCACTTGGCCTTATACTTTGAAACTTTTCTTTCTCATTCATCTCGAGGCAATATTTGATAAAATGGTCTCGAGAACGACATCAGAAACAGGATCGGTCGCTCATTCTACACTTTCCAAAATTACTTCTACCACAACGCTGGCACTCTGGTCGGGAAGATCTGACATTACCCATAGTAGCCACTGATGTAGCCCGAGATTTAAAATCTAAATCTTGCTTCTTACGATCTTTGTATGAGTGTAAGCGTCTCTAGATTTCTTAAACTGAGATGGAAATGACTTCCTTTCATGCCTCTTCTTTCCATCTCTAGTCACAGCCTTTGTTTTCTTCCAATTCCTCGGCTTTGCAAGCCCAATTAACGAGGACTACAAAACTTCTTCAATTCAAAGACACCCACTGACAACCTAATATCCTCATTAAGTCCGTCCTCAAACCTTCAACACATCTTAGCCTCGGAGGACACACACTCTTGGGCATATTTACTGAGTCGGACGAATTCCCTTTCATATTCAGTAACCGTCATGCAGCCCAGCTTCAAGTCAAGCAACGTCTTACGCTTTTGATCCATGAATCTCTCACTAATATATTTCTTCTGAAATTCTTCTTGGAAGAATTCCCATGTGACCTTCTCATGATGTACCATTGAAACCAATGTCTTGCACCAGTGGTATGCCGAGTCCCTCAACAAGGATATGGCACACTTCAAGCATTCTACAGAAGTACAAGATAATTCATCGAATACCCTGATGGTATTCTCAAGCCAGAACTTAGCCCTTTCAGGATTATCATCTTTATTAGTACGGAACTCCTCGACTCCATACTTTCAGATATTGTCCACTGGGGATCTATTCAATCTCACAAAATCCATACCCTAGGGTGCTATAGGGACAGGTTGAGGAATAGGGGGAGGTGGAGGGGGTTGAGCATTCAGGTTCGCTCGGACGAACTCCGTGTACCATTCATTCATCATGTGGAGAAAGGCTTCCTGGGCCTTTTTTCCCCTCCATGATTAACCGTGGGAGGTCGATTATTAGATGTCACCGCCCCTTCAGCAGGAGCCGATGCATTACTTTCTACATCATCCGCCATAGTTCGATCGAGATCCATTACTAAAAGAAAACAAAATAACAAAATTAGGAGTCATCACACTATCACAATTTATCTATGGCATGCATAGCTAGACTCATACACACGCTAGGTTAGTCCAAGACTCGACTAAACCATAGCTCTGATACCACTAAATGTAACACCTTACACCTGTACCCTACGCCGAGACAGAATACAAGGCGTTACTAAACTTAAACACATGTATTCAAACATTTTCGAGTCACCAAGACTTGATCAAACTCAAAACTTTTTCAAACTTTGTCTAAACTCCTTAATATGAGCCTACGAGGAATCAAACATTCATCGGAAGCCACTCAGAACCAACTCGGGCCCCTAAACTGACTTAATAAAGATGACCCTTGAAATAGGGCACACGCCCGTGTGGAAGGACAATACGCCCGATTGGCTATTATGACGTGGCCGTGTTGATGGCCCGTGTGGTTCACACGACCTAAGCACAAGGGGACACACCCGTGCCTTGAGCTCGTGTGAATTAAATTCTAAATTCGAATCTACAGGGGTTTTCACATGGCCTGACACATGCCCGTGTCTATGGCCCGTGTCCTTCACACGGCCATGACACACCTGTGTCCTAGCCCATGTCTAATAACCTTGACATTTTGTTTCTGACGTCAGCAACCCTTATGGGTCGCACGACCAAGGCACACACCCATGTGATAGGCCATGCCGTCAACAAGGCTGAGACACATGATCATGTCTCTGTCCGTGTGTTTACTACCATGCATACTGACTTGTGAAATTTACGTGCAGGGGACACACGACCATGTAACACGCCCATGGGGCTGACTGTATGTCACACACGGCCTAGACACACGCCCGTGTGCCTGCCCGTGTGGATAATATAAGGCTATTTACCAAGCCTTATGTAACAGCCCAAAATTGACCCTAGTCGGGAAGTGGTTTCGGGACCGCTAAACCGAGTCACCGAAAGGTTTAAATGTGATGTTTATTGTCTAGAATATGTAATCAGGAATGTGTGAAAATTTCAAGCTTCGATTTAGTCGATTGCATGTGAATTTAGTCAATAGGACTTATATGAGAAAATTTTAAAATGTGATAGGTCAATGCATGAGGACCTATTAGTGCATGTGGAAGAAAAAGGGGACTTGCATGTCAAATTCCCCCTCCCTAATATGTAGTGGCCGGCCATGCTATGGGTGGAAACATGTTGGGAACATGTTGGCCTAGTGAGGTATGTAGGATAAAATATAATAAGAAGTATGGGGAATAAAGAAATGGAAAAAGGAAAGGATGTGTGTAATTGTTTCTTCCCCTCCCCATTGCCGTGAAAGTAAGAAAGAAAGCAAATGAAAAAAAAAGGCTTCATCCTTGTCTTCTTGGCCGAATTGAAGGAAGGAATAGGGGCAAAGAACTTTCGGCCATTTGAATGCTTAATAAGGTTAGTATATTGTGTTAAAGTTGTGAAATTTTAGCTTGTTTTAGGTTAATTATCATGGTTCTTACTTAGACCATGCAAAATTTTTAACTTTGATGGATGGATGGAGCATTCGGCTATGGCTATTAAAGAAGGAAATTTGATTACTTCCTTAAAGTTTTGATGAAGAATGTGTTGAGGAAAGAAATTGATCTTGCTAAAAATATAAATTCTAAATGCTCATATATGTAATACCCAAATAAAAATGCTTGATGTCTTGAACAAATATTGTTTCGATGGGTGGAATGAGTAATGTCATGTATAGGTTTCAGCTATGGATTTTCATGTTTAATATTTTTATGTTGGTGTTCAAATTGAAAATGGATGTTAGTTGTGCTATAACACTTGCTTAATGATGAAAGGATCATGAGCTTAGGGCTTGAGAGGCATTCGGCTTTGGAGTAAAAATAATAGAAATGGTGTTTAGTCAATGCAAGTGTCCATACTTGTAGAATGTATTGAGTGTTGCAATCGGCCTTAACATAGACATGTGTGTGTTCGGCCACATAAATGAGCACCTAAGTTGATGTGTATGTTCGGCCAAAGGTAAGCATGTTGATGGCTTTATCTTGATTTAGAAGGTTCGGCTAAAGGGAAAATTAGCCAATATGTCGAATTCGATTCGTGAATTCGTACATATGTGACTCTAATGTCTAATGTGTATATGGACTAAGTACCTTGAGGTTCTCTTTTGATGTTCGAGTGAATTGTATTGAATCATTTGATGTGATTAAAAATGCATATGACCATTGTGTATTTGAGCTAAAAGGTGGCCATATGACCCATCAAACTCCTTGTCATATTCGGCCATAAGCTAGCAAAATGAGACTTTAATGAGTCAAATTTGTTTGATTTAGCTCAAGGAGTTAAAGGTGGTGAATCGAGCAAAGGCAAAGAAAAGGTCATCGAGTAGCCGAGTTGGAACCGTCTTACCCAACACAAGGTAAGTCATTAAGCATGTAGTTGGTATTATTTCAAATGGTCATAATGTTTATGTATTGATGCTGAATGGAATGAATAAATATACATATATATATATGCATGTACGTATGTGATGATGAAATTGTTGAATGAAAAGAAAAGAGGTAAGATGTACTGAGTTGTTGATCTCGGCACTAAACGTGCGGATATAACCATTTATGACCATGAGATTGGCGCTAAGTGCGCGGGAATTAAATTGTACAGCACTAAGTGTGCGATTTGACTATGTTGCACTAAGTGTGCGAAATGAATATGATGCACTAAGTGTGCGAATTGACCATGCGGCACTAAGTGTGCGAGTTTGACTATGTAGCACTAAGTGTGCGATTTGATTACGTAGCACTAAGTGTGCGAGTTGATTATATAGCACTGAGTGTGCGGACTCAATATACATTCATGAATCATTATGGACACTACGTGTGCAACACTATTGAGTCGATCGCGGACAGCGGATCGGGTAAGTGTCTTGAGTACATGGCTAATAGGTGCTATGCTTATACTTGGTGTTGAGCTCGGTAAGTTTGAACCTATGTGACAAATATACTTGAAGTCACGTACATAAAATTTATCGTAGGATGGGTGAAAGGCCGTTTAGTCGTTTGATTGTAACGAAAATAAATTGATTTATGAAAATGCTTCAATGTCCTATTGATGAGTATATGGAACGTGAATGCATGAATTGATATGAAATTGAATCGATAGGTTGGAGGAACTATGGTATGGTTCGGAATGGATGGAGTAATTAGCCTCGTTCCATTTTGTTTTCTCTTGTGATAATGTTATTGATGGATGGTAGTGCATAGCTTATGACTTACTGAGTTATAAACTCACTCGGTGTTTCCTTGTCACCCATTATAGGTTGCTTGGACTCATCTATTTTTGCGGGGTCAGGCCGTCATCGAAGTCATCACATCGGATAGCAAGTTTTGGTACTTTCTTCTTAGTTGGCTTAGAAGAACATTTTGGCATGTATAAGCTATTACGTTGTGTTTGAACTTTGGCATGTAAACTTTAAGCCATGCGAAGATGGCACGAATGTTCGATTGAGTTGGATCAGGGGTAGGCATGAAATGGACCTAGTTACTTTCGTAACAGATGCTGGCAGCAGCAGTGTCATGAGATTGAAAAATTACTAAAAATAGTAGGAGTGGAATTAATTGATGAATAAATTATGTAATCGAAGCTCGATGAGTCTGTTTTCATGAGGAAGTAACGAAAAGATCATATGGGCAGTATATTAAGAGATAATCAGATTTTTGTGGGACAGGGCCAGAACGGTTTCTGGATTCCCTGCTCCGACTTTGGAAATTCAATATAAATTAACCAGAGATAATTAGGGGTCGTACCATATATGTACAGATTCCTCTCTGAGTCTAGTTTCCATAGAAACAAACGGCATCAGTATTGAAGCTCTGTGCAGACAGATATCCAAGTCGTAATGGGAAAAGGTCAGTGTAGTCGACCCCTGTAACATGGGAGAATTTGACTAATAAACTGTACTAATTCGCCCGACCAAAAATTCTAGAAAAAAATACATAGGTGGGGACATGAGTCTAGTTTCAGGGAAAAATCACAAAACTGATTTTTGAGTTGTGGAACTCAAGATATGATTTTTGAAGCGACTAGTACTCAGACTGGGCAGTGTCTGGAAAAATTTTTCAAAGTTTGTTAACATCTCGTGTCCGACTCCGGTGTCGGTCTCGGGTTCGGGGTGTTACATTTTATTGGTATCAGAGCTATGGTTTAGTCGGTTCTAGGACTACCATAGCGCGTATGAGTCTAGCTATACATGCCGAATGTTAATGTTTAAATGTGTGATGACTTCCGACGGTTGAAATGTTTTTGTTTTGATTAGTAAATGGATCCCGGTGTAGAAAGAACCCTAGCGGATGACGTTGAGAGCGTAGCGGCTGCTCCTGCACAAGGGACGCCGCCTGTTGAACCTCAGTCATCTGTGAATAATCAAGGTGAGGGGGCTAAACAAGCCTTCTTTACCATGATGAATGAGTGGGTCGCGCAATATGCCCGAACCAACCCGGCTGTCCAACAATTCCCAAATTTGAATAATCCACCCCCGGAGCCAGTAATGCCATCAGTTACTGATCCTGTGAGGCTGAGTAAGCCACCTGTAGACTTGATTAGGAAGCGCGGGGCTGAGGAGTTCAGGGCCATAGTTACTGATGATGCTGAAAGGGCCGAGTTCTGGCTTGATAACGCCATTCGGGTGTTTGATGAACTGTCATGCACACCCGATGAATGTCTAAAGTGTGCTATATCCTTGTTGCGGGACTCAGCCTACTATTGGTGGAGGACCTTGATTTCCATAGTCCTGAACGAGCGAGTAACTTGGGACTTCTTTCAAACAGAATTCCGAAAGAAATTTATTAGCCAACGGTTCATTGATCAGAAGTGTAAGGAGTTCTTGGAACTCAAGCAAGGCCGTATGACTGTATCTGAATACGAACATGAATTCGTAAGACTCAGTAGGTATGCCCGGGAGTGTGTAGCTGATGAGGTTGCTATGTGCAAAAGATTCGAGGAAGGATTGAATGAAGATTTAAAGCTACTAATGGGTATTTTGGAAATAAAAGAATTCGTAACGCTAGTCGAATGAGCCTGCAAGGCGGAAGAACTTGGAAAGGAGAAGAGGAAGGCTGAATTTGAAGCTAGAGATTATCGTAAAAGATCGACGGGTAAAGTTCCGTTCTCAGCTGTAAAGAAGTTCAGGGAGGACATTAATAAGTCGAGGGCGACTGCGGGAATTTCCATCAGGGCAAAACCATCGATGGGCTCCCGAGCTACTTCGATAGCTAGTGTGGGCAATAATCGTCACGAGAAACCTGAATGTCCCCAATGTGGAAGACGACACCTAGGTGAATGTTGGGGCAAGTCTACTAGCAGGGCCTGTTACGGATGCGGTTCGAAGGACCACTTCATTAGAGATTGCACGGAGCTGGATGAGAAGAATAAGATTCAAGGTGCAAGACCTAGTGGAGTGACATCTAGAGGTAGACCACCGAGAATTTTAGGAGGCAGGGGTGGTAGTCAGAGGGGGGCCTCTGATACGGCCGATCGAGCCGAGAACCGTACTCCTGCTAGAGCATATGCCATTCGCGCACGAGAGGAGGCATCCTCCCCCGACGTCATCACTGGTACCTTCACTCTCTTTGATACTAATGTGATTGCATTGATTGACCCTGGTTCTACTCATTCATATGTATGCGAAACCTTAGCAACCAGTAAGACTCTACCTGTTGAGTCTACTGAGCTCGTAATTCGAGTATCAAACCCTTTGGGTCAATGCGTACTTGTTGATAAAGTGTGTAAGAGATGCCCTCTAATAATCCGAGAATCCTGTTTTCCGGCCGATTTGATGCTTTTGCCGTTCGACGAGTTTGATGTTATTCTTGGTTTAGATTGGTTGACCGCGCATGATGCGGTTGTGAATTGCAAAAGCAAGACCATTGATTTGAGGTGCGCAAATAACGAGATAATTCGAATTGAGTCTACGGACTTAAGGGGATTGCCAGCTGTAATATCGGCAATGTTGGCCCAGAAATATGTAAGAAAAGGGTGCGAAGCATACCTCGCGTATGTACTTGATGACAAGGAGTTAGAAAAGAAACCCGAATCGGTGCCAGTGGTTTGTGAATACCCGGATGTTTTCCTGAAGAGCTACCGGGTTTGCCACCTGTTCGGGAGGTAGAGTTTGGTATTGAGCTTGTACCTGGAACTACGCCAATTTCGATCGCTCCGTATCGTATGGCACTAACCGAGTTAAAAGAGTTGAAAGCTCAGTTGCAAGAATTGACGGATAGAGGTTTCGCTCGACCGAGTTTCTCACCTTGGGGTGCACCAGTATTGTTCGTAAAAAAAAAAGAAGGACGGAACCATGAGGTTGTGCATTGACTATCGTCAACTGAATAAAGTGACGATAAAGAATAAGTATCCGTTACCGCGTATTGATGATCTGTTCGATCAATTAAAGGGGGCATCGGTGTTTTCAAAGATAGATTTGAGATCGGGTTATTATCAGTTGCGGATTCGAGATTCGGACGTACCCAAAACTGCTTTCAGAACGAGGTACGGTCACTACGAGTTCTTAGTGATGCCGTTTGGGCTCACTAATGCCCTGCGGTGTTTATGGATTTGATGAATCGGATCTTCAGACCATATTTGGATCGGTTCGTAGTTGTGTTCATTGATGACATCTTGGTCTATTCAAGAGATGAGACCGAACATGCTGAGCATCTGAGGCTAGTGTTACAAATTTTGTAGGATAAGCAGTTATATGCTAAGTTCAGTAAGTGTGAGTTCTGGTTAAGAGAGGTTAGCTTCTTGGGTCATGTGGTATCCGCATCGGGTATTCGAGTTGACCCAAGCAAAATTTCAGCCATACTTAACTAGAAGCCTCCGAGAAATGTTACCGAAGTCCGAAGCTTTCTAGGACTCGCCGGTTATTACCGACGATTTGTCAAAGGTTTCTCGATGATGGCCACACCAATGACGAAGTTACTTCAAAAGGATGTTAAGTTCGAATGGATGGAGAAATGTCAGAAAAGCTTCGATCAACTGAAAACTCATTTGACTGAAGCTCCAATTTTGGTCCAACCCGAATCGGGTAAAGAGTTTGTCATTTATAGTGACGCATCCCTACTTGGGTTGGGCTGCGTATTGATGCAAGAAGGTCGAGTTGTGGCCTATGCGTCGAGACAATTGAAGCCACACGAGAGAAATTATCCGACCCATGATCTCGAACTAGCCGCCATTGTGTTTGCATTGAAAATATGGCGACATTATTTGTTTGGTGAGAAGTGCCATGTGTTTTCGGATCACAAAAGTCTCAAATATTTGATGACTCAACGAGACTTGAATCTGCGACAAAGACGTTGGCTTGAGTTGTTGAAAGATTTCGAGCTTGTCATTGATTACCACCCGGGAAAGGCTAATGTGGTTGCGGACGCCTTAAGCCGAAAATCACTGTTTGCTTTACGAGCGATGAATGTACACTTGTCTGTTCTACCTGACAATGTGTTAGTAGCTGAATTAAAAGCCAGACCATTAATGACTCATCAAATTCGTGAAGCTCAGAAAGTCGATGATGAATTGGTTGCAAAACGAGCTGAGTGTGTTCCGAACAAGGAATCGGAGTTTCAGATTGATGATGATGGTTGTTTGAGGTTTAGAAGTCGTTTGTGTGTTCCAAGGAATTCGGAACTCATTCCGATGATTCTGAACGAAGCCTATTGTAGCCGAATGTCAATTCACCCGGGGAGCATGAAAATGTACAACGACTTGAAACGTCGGTTTTGGTGGCATGGTATGAAACGAGACATCTCCGACTTTGTTTCGAGATGTTTAATATGTCAACAAGTGAAAGCGGAACATCAAGTGCCTTCAGGGTTACTTCAGCCGATCATGATACCCGAGTGGAAATGGGACCGAGTCACAATGGACTTTGTGTCCGGACTGCCATTGTCCGCAAGTAAGAAGGATGCGATTTGGGTTGTTGTTGATAGGCTGACTAAGTCGGCTCACTTTATCCCCGTGCGTACGGATCTTTCATTGGATAAACTAGCCGAATTGTATGTCTCTCAGATTGTGAGATTACATGGAGTACCTATTTCTATCGTGTCGGATAGAGATCCGAGATTTACCTCACGATTTTGGAAGAAATTGCAAGAAGCTTTGGGTACCAAGCTGCATTTTAGCACCGCTTTTCACCCCCAAACCGATGGTCAATCCGAGCGGATAATTCAGATACTTGAGGATATGTTGAGATGTTGCATCCTCGAGTTCAGTAGTTCATGGGAACGGTATTTACCTTTGATTGAATTCGCTTACAACAATAGTTTTCAATCAAGTATTAAGATGGCACCTTATGAGGCTTTGTACGGTCGTAAATGACGTACGCCATTGTTTTGGACCAAGCTCGGTGAAAGTAAAATTTTCGGAGTTGATTTGATTAAAGATGCCGAACAAAAAGTAAAGGTAATCCGCGAAAGTCTGAAGGTAGCCACAGATCGTCAAAAATCGTATGCGGATTTAAAACGAAAGGGCATTGAATATCAGGTGGGAGATAAAGTGTTTCTTAAAGTGTCACCTTGGAAGAAGGTACTCAGATTTGGCCGTAAAGGCAAGTTGAGCCCGAGATTCATTGGGCCGTACGAAATTTCCGAACGAGTGGGGCCGATTGCGTATAGATTGATTTGCCCCCTGAACTTGAAAGGATGCACGATGTCTTTCATGTTTCGATGCTTCGGCGCTATAGATCTGATCCTTCGCGCATAATTAGTCCGTCGGAGGTTGAAATTCAGGCTGATATGAGTTATGAAGAAGAGCCGATGCGTATCCTAGCTCGTGAAGTGAAGGGGTTGCGAAACAAAAGGGTTCCGTTAGTAAAGGTGTTATGGCTCAAACACGGGATCGAGGAAGCTACTTGGGAAACCGAGAGCTCGATGAAAGAACGATACCCAAACCTATTTACCGGTAAGATTTTCGGGGACGAAAATTTCCTGAGTGGGGGAGAGTTGTAACAGCCCAAAATTGACCCTAGTCGGGAAGTGGTTTCGGGACTGCTAAACCGAGTCACCGAAAGGTTTAAATGTGATGTTTATTGTCTAGAATATGTAATCAGGAATGTGTGAAAATTTCAAGCTTCGATTTAGTCGATTGCATGTGAATTTAGTCAATAGGACTTATATGAGAAAATTTTAAAATGTGAAAATTTTAAAATGTGATAGGTCAATGCATGAGGACCTATTAGTGCATGTGGAAGAAAAAGGGGACTTGCATGTCAAATTCCCCCTCCCTAATATGTAGTGGCCGGCCATGTTATAGGTGGAAACATGTTGGGAGCATGTTGGCCTAGTGAGGTATGTAGGATAAAATATAATAAGAAGTATGGGGAATAAAGAAATGGAAAAATGAAAGGATGTGTGTAATTGTTTCTTCCCCTCCCCATTGCCGTGAAAGTAAGAAAGAAAGCAAATGAAAAAAAAAAGGCTTCATCCTTGTCTTCTTGGCCGAATTGAAGGAAGGAATAGGGGCAAAGAACTTTCGGCCATTTGAATGCTTAATAAGGTTAGTATATTGTGTTAAAGTTGTGAAATTTTAGCTTGTTTTAGGTTAATTATCATGGTTCTTACTTAGACCATGCAAAATTTTTAACTTTGATGGATGGATGGAGCATTCGGCTATGGCTATTAAAGAAGGAAATTTGATTACTTCCTTAAAGTTTTGATGAAGAATGTGTTGAGGAAAGAAATTGATCTTGCTAAAAATATAAATTCTAAATGCTCATATATGTAATACCCAAATAAAAATGCTTGATGTCTTGAACAAATATTGTTTCGATGGGTGGAATGAGTAATGTCATGTATAGGTTTCGGCTATGGATTTTCATGTTTAATATTTTTATGTTGGTGTTCAAATTGAAAATGGATGTTAGTTGTGCTATAACACTTGCTTAATGATGAAAGGATCATGAGCTTAGGGCTTGAGAGGCATTCGGCTTTGGAGTAAAAATAATAGAAATGGTGTTTAGTCAATGCAAGTGTCCATACTTGTAGAATGTATTGAGTGTTGCAATCGGCCTTAACATAGACATGTGTGTGTTCGGCCACATAAATGAGCACCTAAGTTGATGTGTATGTTCGGCCAAAGGTAAGCATGTTGATGGCTTTATCTTGACTTAGAAGGTTCGGCTAAAGGGAAAATTAGCCAATATGTCGAATTCGATTTGTGAATTGTACATATGTGACTCTAATGTCTAATGTGTTTATGGACTAAGTACCTTGAGGTTCTCTTTTGATGTTCGAGTGAATTGTATTGAATCATTTGATGTGATTAAAAATGCATATGACCATTGTGTATTTGAGCTAAAAGGTGGCCATATGACCCATCAAACTCCTTGTCATATTCGGCCATAAGCTAGCAAAATGAGACTTTAATGAGTCAAATTTGTTTGATTTAGCTCAAGGAGTTAAAGGTGGTGAATCGAGCAAAGGCAAAGAAAAGGTCATCGAGTAGCCGAGTTGGAACCGTCTTACCCAACACAAGGTAAGTCATTAAGAATGTAGTTGGTATTATTTCAAATGGTCATAATGTTTATGTATTGATGCTGAATGGAATGAATAAATATACATATATATATATGCATGTACGTATGTGATGATGAAATTGTTGAATGAAAAGAAAAGAGGTAAGATGTACTGAGTTGTTGATCTCGGCACTAAACGTGCGGATATAACCATTTATAACCACGAGATTGGCGCTAAGTGCGCGGGAATTAAATTGTACAGCACTAAGTGTGCGATTTGACAATGTTGCACTAAGTGTGCGAATTGAATATGATGCACTAAGTGTGCGAATTGACCATGCGGCACTAAGTGTGCGAGTTTGACTATGTAGCACTAAGTGTGCGATTGATTACGTAGCACTAAGTGTGCGAGTTGATTATATAGCACTGAGTGTGCGGACTCAATATACATTCGTGAATCATTATGGACACTACGTGTGCGACACTATTAAGTCGATCGCGGACAGCGGATCGGGTAAGTGTCTTGAGTACATGGCTAATAGGTGCTATGCTTATACTTGGTGTTGAGCTCGGTAAGTTTGAACCTATGTGACAAATATACTTGAAGTCACGTACATAAAATTTATCGTAGGATGGGTGAAAGGCTGTTTAGTCGTTTGATTGTAACGAAAATAAATTGATTTATGAAAATGCTTCAATGTCCTATTGATGAGTATATGGAACGTGAATGCATGAATTGATATGAAATTGAATCGATAGGTTGGAGGAACTATGGTATGGTTCGGAATGGATGGAGTAATTAGCCTCGTTCCATTTTGTTTTCTCTTGTGATAATGTTATTGATGGATGGTAGTGCATAGCTTATGACTTACTGAGTTATAAACTCACTCGGTGTTTCCTTGTCACCCATTATAGGTTGCTTGGACTCATCTATTTTTGCGGGGTCAGGCCGTCATCGAAGTCATCACACCGGATAGCAAGTTTTGGTACTTTCTTCTTAGTTGGCTTAGAAGAACATTTGGCATGTATAAGCTATTACGTTGTGTTTGAACTTTGGCATGTAAACTTTAAGCCATGCGAAGATGGCACGAATGTTCGATTGAGTTGGATCAAGGGTAGGCATGAAATGGACCTAGTTACTTCGTAACAGATGCTGCAGCAGCAGTGTCATGAGATGAAAATCACTAAAAATAGTAGGAGTGGAATTAATTGATGAATAAATTATGTAATCGAAGCTCGATGAGTCTGTTTTCATGAGGAAGTAACGAAAAGATCATATGGGCAGTATATTAAGAGATAATCAGATTTTTGTGGACAGGGCAGAACAGTTTCTGGATTCCCTGCTCCGACTTTGGAAATTCAATATAAATTAACCAGAGATAATTAGGGGTCGTACCATATATGTACAGATTCCTCTCTGAGTCTAGTTCCATAGAAACAAACGGCATCATATTGAAGCTCTGTGCAGAGAGATATCCGAGTCGTAATGGGAAAAGGTCAGTGTATCGACCCCCTGTAACATGGCAGCACTTTGACTAATAAGG